>NC_056746.1:1367314793-1367324793 GCF_019279795.1 Protopterus annectens
CATCCAGAGCCCCTCACATGGAGGACAATAGCCCCTCACAGCTGTGACTTTTATATGCTGACTCCTCTGAGATTGCTATACCTGGAAATAGAGGGGGTATTCTGACATATCCTAACATCAGAATCAGCTTATATTCCCCATGTCCTCACTTGCAGCTTTGCTGTACTGATGTGCTAATTTCAGTCCTGCAATTTCCAGCAAGTACCCTACCTGTGTTACCCTGCACTTTTGTTCAGTCTTTGAAGACAGCAGATAAAATATTTCTTTATGGATGCGTGCATACAGTAAGCGCAAACAACTGGTAAATAATAATAGTATAAATTCATCAATATTTATTATCAGGGATGATTTGGGATTCCCCACACGCAATCCATAAAAAGGCCTGCTCATTTACATAAATATGTTATTCTTGGGACCTTACATTTGGTAGTTGACATTTGCAAATGTAGTTGAGATCCATCCTGTGAGATATGTGCCTTGGAATGGTTCAGACTGTAAGGCAACTATGTCATAACAAAAATGTTGCCTATTTTTGTAAATGTATCTCCTAACACATAGTTCATTGCAAATTATGATTAACAGTTGTTATGTTTACCTGATTAAATCTGAACAAATCTAGCAGTATTATAAATCCAAAGGACTCGCATGCTGGCTGACAAGTAAATTGTGTGGGAGGCTTGCCTCATCCTTAAGCTTTTAATCAACAAGTCATTAAGAGAAGTGAATGGGAAAAGGCCCTTTGATTACAGAATGCCTCTTCCTTGTTGCTTCATGGAAAGGGGCCCACTTAACACAGCTAATGAGATGTTTGTTTTTATACAGTGCAGAACATAACATTGAGAATCCAGGCAATCCTTGAGAAATTGGCTTTTTTCTCCTTTTGCGGAGTCAGAGTAAGTGACCTACATACTCTCATTCTGTGTTCCTTTCTTAAGCAGGTCTTCTGACAGGAAATACTTGAGCACAGCAAAGAAAAATTAATATTCTTGACAAGTTTCTCCACTGGTGAATAACACTCATCAGATTTTAAATTGTGGATCACCAAAGGGCGTTTAAAGCACTAGATTCTTTAATGAAGTCTTGTTTCTGTTTTTTCCTTCCTGTTAGAATACACCAAAAGTTGGTTGCATTTATGTAATGCTTATTACAATAATACAGGACGTGTATACTTCAGAACACAGTTATTAAGAGCAATATAAAAACTGGCATTCCCTTTCCTGTTTTCTTTAAAAATATGTTGTGTTATGCATAAGCTACAGTTCTGAAGAGGAAAGCATACTTAATTTTTACTCTATTTGGTGAATGTATTTGTTGGCACTCTCATGTTCTTACAACATACATTTATTTTCTATATACTTTGTCATGTTGTTTTAACAACCGTTGGTTACACTATTCCTAATACAGCCAAATGAAATGCTGAAACTCAAAACATCTTTATTAGAGTATCCTAAACCGTGGTCCTCTGCAAGCAGCTGTGATATTTATCATGGAATTGTTTAACTTCTTTTGAATTTTTTTTATTATTATTTTTTTTTTTATTTGTTTATCTATCTGTCTGGAATCTTTTGTTTGTGATCATTAATCTTGCATTTCAATTTTCTAAAACATGACAAAAGGCGGTGTTATGCACTACATATATTTGCGTAACTTGTGAATGTGTACTTATTACCCTAGAATACATTCTTTCTATAATGGGAAGCTTAAGTCACCATAAAGACTATATAAATTATAATATGATTAGCAATCATTCAGTCTATATGACATTGCAGGTGATAGAACAGCTGTGTCAATTCTATCTAGAGATAGTAACTAGACAATATTAATCTAGGAAGCTGCTCTCATAAAAAGGTTTTAAAACATATGAATTTCTTTTAATGTTCTATGATAACAAACATAATTTTAAATGTACCATACATTAAGATTTGTGTGAGAGTTCAGCTCATATAGTCCTAGGGTTCAGTGAGAGAACAGGTTTCAACAGTAAGCAGTTAATAACCTCAAATTTTGTGAGGTACTTGTCTGAATAGCAAACAACATGTTTAAAAACAGGCTGACATTATACTGGAATAATAATTTTACTATTGAGTTTATATAACTGCCCTGAGACTCAAACGTCTTGAGGACATACGACAATGTTTTAGGGTGTAGGAAGCTAGGTTAGGGCAAGTAGCTTATATGACAATCAAACTTTCTGCCTTGTCTCATCTCCTATTAGGCCCATTGTACACTGGTTCCATTCTGCAGTGAATGTCACCTAGCAACTGGGATAAGGCAGTCAAATTGTATCAAAATGTATATATACTTTTTAATCATACGAAGAACTTATTAGTGTTCAGAAAATAAAAATATTCTACTGAACAGGCTTTAATTGCTTAACTTCATATGTGCAGTTTCTATGAGTTGATTAACTTGCTCTACATGACATGTTTTAATTTGTAAAATCATTGATCAACAAAAGGACCCGCGGTGGTGGTGCTGCATTAGCGTTGTCGCCTCACAGTAAGACGCTGTCCGGTTCGATTCTCAGCTAGCAAGTCTTCTGTGTGGAGACATGCATGAATGGGCGTACCTTCGTTGAAGGTTGTGCGTCAGGTTTGGTAACTCGGCATGTAAAAATCAACTATCAATCATTAGCGGACCGGAGTTCCGCTGTGGCCACCCCTAACCGGGAAAAGCCGAAAGAACAAACAAATTGATCAACAAAAGGATATATCCCCTTGTAAACAAGCCCTTTACTATCTCAAAAGCACAGATTACATGTACTTCTTTACAGTCATTTAAATCTTCCACAGACTGACTTTCTCCAAAGCAACTACTGACGCACATTATGCAGTTGCAGCCTTTTTCAGTCTGTACGCTCGTTGGGCATAACCCTGAATTTCATCAAGTTTGCATTCTACTTAAGACTGTAATATAAAATTGGTGCTTCACCATGTTTTGCTAGCTTGGGAGCATTCAACGGTTATGTGTTCAGGTTAGGATCATGTGTACTTTTATGCAGCCAGATTCACATGCATACCATAGGTAAATACTATTGCCTTCTGATGACATATAAACTAAACATGGGAATTGATGTGACAGGGTTTATAGTCATTTAGAAGAAAACTCAATTATGGCAGTAGAACAAAAAAACAATAAAAGAAAGTCATATGGAACAAAGGATCATTTCTGTTAAATAAAGTCATAGTGGAGAACTGTAAAAAAATCTAAGTATGGCATGAACTGACTACACAAAAGCCTTTGACAGTATCCCATATTTATGGATGAAAGAGTGCTTAAAAATGTATAAGATACATCTTACACTGATCGATTACATCACAGTGACCATGAAACAATGGCAGACCACTTTACAATTAAGCCATGATAAAGGACAAATTATTATCCCAGGGATAAAAATTCAAAAGGGGATATTCCAAGGTGACTCTCTGTCACTGTTGCTAATCTGTCTTGCCCTTAACCCATTAAGCTGTTTACTTAACAGCTTAGGCCATTATAATTTGGCTCCTAGAAAACAACAAAGTGTAAACACTTCTCATCTTCTCTTTGTCATAGGTTGGTACTAAGCTATCGGCCCTAGGGCCTATACAAGCCTAGCCATAACAATTCCCTGGATATTTCTTCCCACAGTATTTACTTCCCTGGACCTCTGTCTAGCAGGGTGACTGATGTGATCCCTGGGGTGAATTTCCTATCTCCAGTCCAATCAATTTATATCTGACATGGCTTAGTGGTAAATCACTTTGGCCTTGTTGATAATTTAAAACTGTATAGCTCCTTAGAAGAGGAACTGAAAGCACAACTGCAGGTTGTCGAAACTTTTTCAGATGATAAAAGAGTGTCATTTGGTCTTGATAAGTGTGCAAAAGTAACATTTAAAGCAGGAAAACTGCAGCACCAGGAAAACATCAGTTTGGGACACGAATGTGATATAAAAGAACTTGAGCAAGAGAGAGTATATAAATATTTGGGAATTGATGAAAGATCAACAATAAACCATGAACTAATGTGAATAAAACATGCCAGCTGGCCTCTGCTGAAAATGGACATATATCCAGTTAGACTAGCCCAGTCAACAAATGTAAATAAAATAAATACAACTTAGTAAGGGATACTTTAGAAGACTTACATTAATCATGAAAACAGTATTGACATATAGGAACAAAATCCAAGCTAGAAACCAATTTGCTCTTCCTGTCTTAACTTACAGTTTTGGAGTGAGTGACTGGCCCTAAATGTGTTGGATAGAGTAGATAGGAAAACAAGAAGGTTGTTTCATGCTCACAAAATGATTTATAAAAAACAGTGTATACCAAGATGATACATTCCCCATTCCAAAGGAGGGATGGGCCTCCTTGAAACTGATTACATGTATAGATCTGCAATCATGGGGCTCCACATATATCTGCTGAACTCACAAGACCCAAATGTAGTGAACGTTTTGAAACATGAAGAAAATAAATCTAAGATGACTTCTCTGCTTCATCTATCAGAAGCATATCGGCATCAAGCAGGAAAGGAAATCAAATCAGAAGTAGATAAAAATCAGGCAGCAACTGAATGTGCCCAAAAAATAAAACAAAAGAAAGAATTTAAGGTAAAGGACTAAATGAGAAGGCAAGAAATGTGGAAAATGCATAAATATAGTTGCAAGTATAGAAAACTTCTGGAAGAACATCATGTTGATCAGGAACAAATGCAGGAATGGTTAAGAAGAGTCAAATTCAAACCAAGAGATGAAAGGTTAACATTGGTGGGCCAAGATAGTGGGGGTACGTGCACGCTAGCTTGCAAAGTCCATTGAGCATGTGGGAAAAACAAAAAAATATAGGTTTTGCAAAACCAAATTGAACGGGACAACGTCTTACTGTGAGGTGACAGCACTACCGTAGCACCACCACTGACCTCTATACATCACTGGAAAATGTTGTTCTGAACTAAAAAGCACAACACCCCCTCGCCCCAAAAAAAAACTGATAAATGGAATATATGATGGTATGGGTTGAGTAGGGAGCCTGGTTTGTGACTCGTGGCTTCTCTGCTCATCCTCAAATGTGTTCATCTTGAAATGCATCAATCTCATTTTATAAACAGTGCAAGATATTTCATGTATCAAACAATATACCCCTACACCATACTGTATACAATACATGTCTATAGCTTTTTATCTATCTGTCTGTGTGCGTGTGTGTGTGTGTGTGTGTGTGCGTGTGTGTGTGTGTGCGTGTGCGTGTGCGTGTGTGTGTGTGTGTGTGTGTGTGTGTGTGTGTGTGTGTGTGTGTGTGTGTGTGTGTGTATATCTATCTTTCCATATTAATGGGTGAACCAAATATGGTTTAATTTAGTTTTGGTCGACAACTGTTTACTCAACACAATTTGGTTGACTAAAGCAGATTGCTGACAGGTGTATAAGATCACACAATTCTTAGGACTGATGAATTTATTATTTTTCAATACTGTGTAAGCTCAGAGTTACTGTATGTAGTTAGCAGTGTGTATAGGGGTGGAATAGGGCTTACCCCCATACAAAAAACTGTACTTTTTGTTGTTGGACCAACGTTAGTGTTTGGTGCATGTGTACTGCTTTGACAATACTTGCATTGCTGATATTTTGCATTCATCTTTAGTCGTATCAACATTTGGATCTGTTGCTCAATTGAAATCAAACACACACACACACGCATACACACACACACACACGTGCACGCGCACATATATATATATATATATATGTGTGTGTGTGTGTGTGTGTGTGTCTGTGTGTCTGTTTGTGTGTGTGTGTGTGTGTGTGTGTGTGTGTGTGTGTACATGTGTAAAACAAATCTCAACAAGTGTGTAGGTCAGCTACTTGGGCAGGGACACAAAGCACTGGTTGAATAGAGAGAGTGCTGAAGGTCTTGATTTGGCCACTCAACTGAGATCTCAACTCTATTGCTGTGCCAGTGGAGAGTCTTATTGTGAATCTGGAGAAAGAGGTAAACACCAGCCCTGGACTGACTGTGGCCTCTGTGTGCTCTTAAAGGAAATTGCACTTGATGCAGAAAGCTGTATCTGGAAATACTGTGTGTGTACCTTGTCATCCTCCCTATGTACGCCACCCCACTGGTGCTAGTTTTGAGGATTGAGGCTCCCTGATTACTGGGCTAGTGGCGGGGCATCACACATTATATACTTTTAAATGCAACAATATGCGCACACACAGACACACACACACACACACACACACACACACACACACACACACACACACACACACACACACACACACACGCGCGCATCCCACACACATATCAGAATTTGTTTGTGGCGCACATTACATAAGCTGCTGTTATTGTAAGGTTTTTCATGATAATTGATAACTGGAACATTATTTAAACTTACAAGAGGCTTAAGAAATCTTACCAATAATGTATGTAATTTTTTTCACAATGAAGGAAGTATACCTGATTGACTATGCAGAAGTTTCTTGACACTAAAATAAGTTTATGTGCTATTAACATTGTTGCTGTTAAGTACATTTACATGGATAGATATTGCATTTGAGTTTTTGTCAGTATATTTTATCTGGCAGTAGCTGGCATTTAAATAAGTTCAAATATTTTAAGAACACTTTTATAACATACTACAGATTGAGATGTATGCTGCATTTCTTGGAAATATATATGAACATTTATATTGTACATACACACAGCCATTTTAAAACTTGCATGCAAGATGAATTACAATGTAATTTAAATTTTAGCAATGCTGTACAGAAAGTTTTAATAAAATGCATGGCTAGATACAGAACTTGGAAAAACAAAGTAATGAATAATTTAAAGCCATCTTTTAGATGGACCAGAAGCCACAATAAAAATATCTTTGTTATATGCCAAGGTTATACTTTAAAGTAATGCAATGGTGTCTTTTGGCATAAATGAGTCAGGTTACGGCCCATCCTCCACAAATGCACAAATTTACACACATGATCATGGGTGCTCAACACTTAAAAGATTGCCCTTTCCACAAAATATCAAAAGTCATTGATTTCCCTGTCATTTTGCATTATTCTGCTTAAAATAATTTTTCCTCTGCTAGGAGGATTTGCAGTCTGAAAATTATCTTTTTCAGTGCTTCCAATTTATGTACTGACAGCTCTGGGTGCTATTATATTTTCAAAATTGCCCCTTCTAGATATTATAGGAAATCATCAGTGTCTCTGTCACCTTCTGTCATTCTACATAAATTATCTTTGTCCTGCTCAGTAGATTTACAGCAAAAAAAATCTTCTTCTGAGTGGACAATATACAGGATTATAGGAAGTTAATATGCTAATGGCCCCAGGGGCCCTTACATACCTAGCCAATTTTAGCCCGTATTCCTAAGAGTGTCTGGTTCAAACAGACACTAAAATCAACATCTATTGCCCCTGTCCAAGAGGGACACAGTGGAACCCCTGGGGTAAATTTCTGGTTACCCATCCAATTGTTCAAATTGCACTTAAACAGGGCCAATGATGGGCTTTTTTTAACATGAATAGGAATCTTGTTCCAAAAGTAGGTCAAATTCTGTGGCACAAATCTGTCTCTCCAGCAAGTTCTGTTGATGTCACATACCAGATTAAAGTCCTTTGAGTGAGTGATCCATGTGCCATTTTACTTGCAAATGTACAGCATTTCCATTAAAGCTGGGTCAGAGATTGCCCTATATGCAAGGCACAAGTCACATCTGAGCAGTCTGTATGACACAGAGTGAAGTAACAATGATTTCAGTCTGTTCGCATACGATAGATCTTGAGGACCCTGAATTTTCTTTGTAAGGGACCTTTGTGGTCTCTCCAGTTGCTGCAGGTGTTTAGAAGGGATTATACAAAAGGGAGCATTGTACTCTATTATTGGCCTGATGAGTGAAGAGTACATGCGGGTTATAACCTATTTTTCTGGATACAATGTCCTTACTTATGAGACAAGCAATATAAAATGCCCTTCTTATCACTGTGGAGACATAATGATCAAAGTTAAGGTTGTTGTCAACCTGTGTGCCCACATCTCTCACCACTGACTGTGTGCTTAGGGTATTGCTATTGATGTGGTAGTTCGCAGGAACATCACCCTTACCAAAGGGGATGATAATGCTTTTTTTTTAATTAAGTTTAAGGCCATGACTTTGGACCAATCATTAGCCTGTATAAGACCTTCTTGCAGGATGTTGACAGCACTAGGGGTTTCAATGATCCTCCCAGTTTGCAGTCATCAGCACACTTTGTCAGCCACAGTCTTTTGTTTTAGCCTGTACTTTGGAGAAGTAAATTCTGAACAGTAGGGGGTCCCAGAACTGATCCCTGTGGAGCACCCCTTGTTACGGGGCTGCTGGAGGAGGTAGAGTCCCCCATTTTGACTGTATGAATTCTATCAGTGAGGCAGTTTGCAACCCACTGACAATATATGGGTTGACACCCAGCTGGGTGAGTCGATTAATGATGCTTGAGTGGGAGATTGTGTCAAAGGCCCTGGCTAAGTCTAGGTAGGCGGTATGCACAGATTTGCCCTCATCTAGGGCGTTGGTGACAGTCTCACAGAAGTTGACCAAGTTTAACAGGCATGATCTCCCCTTGACAAGGTCATACTGGGTGGGGTCAAGCATTTGGAGATTTCCTATATCTTTGTTAATAAGGTCCATGATGATTCATTCCATGGCCTTGCAGATAATTCTGGTCAGGCTAATGGGTCTGTAGTTCCCAGTGTCTGTTGATGCACATGTCTGTTGATGTTTGCTGAACATGTGTGTAGGAGGTATGGGGGAGTCAAAAGTCAGAGAGAGAGAGAGAGAGAGAGAGAGAGGAAACACATTAAATCCACTTGCACAATTCTTCAAACCCTCGTGCACAATTCTTCAAACCCTATCACATTTCAATCTCTATACCATTTAAGTGCACATTTAATGTTCACTGTCTCGTTGAGACCTGGATAGACATCAGCTCTCAGTTCTATCTGCCATTTTAATTCCCGGACGTGCAGGAATGTGTCCATGTCCCCTACGAATTCTGTTATTTTTTCCAGTGCCGTGAATTTGAATCCTGTGAAGTTTGGGCAAATAGCACTGTGTTTAGCCAAGGCATTCAAACTGTCCTGTTTGGGTATTGCAGTGTGTTCTTTAATATGGCTACTCATCTTCCTGTTCATTTTGCCGATATAGAAATTCCCACAGTGTTCGCAGAAAGCACAGTAGACTAAATTTTTTGTGTTGCAGTTACAGTGGATTTACAACTGTGCAAGTGAATATAATGTGTTTCCTCTCTCTCTTTCTCTGACTTTTGACTCCCCCATACCCCCTACACACATGTCTGAGATACTTGACTCTGGGAGCATTGTATTTCACTCCAGTCGTGCTTAAGTTTTATATACTGACTGTCATAATTATAACACTTGCACAATTTAATGCAGTATGCACCATATATTTGAAAATAACTCTGATAGTATGACATAAATAAAACATAAAACTGACCCCACTGGGCCAGAAGATATCCAGCTATTATGCTGCCTCTAGCCTACAATGGAATCACATGCCAGCTTTTTGAAGCATTAGACACATGAAAATGAAAGAAAGCAAGGAGTTGGTGGCCAAAGGCTGGATTTGTGATGCCAGTGCAGGCCGGGAATGTGATCAGGCAATGACATTTGTTTTCTTTTGAAAACTAGAAGGATGGATTACATCAACATGTATAATATGCAATGTATAAGCAGACATGAGAAACCATTTGTGTGTGATTGTGATCTGACAAGCTGTTATTTCACACATTCTTTCCCTGTGAATGTATAGGGCATCATGTCTTAATAACATGATGTACAGGCCATAACTGCCTCTGTACCTTGACCTTGACCAAGAATGACCGCTACCTTGACAGTTAGAGGGCTTTTTCCCTTGAATGAGATGACATACTTGGTGATGATAACCTTTGGTCTATGGCAATGTTCCTCAAATAGTAAAGCCAACTTCCTTGGCAAAGACTCAGCTTTTTCCATGA
>NC_056746.1:1367329793-1367384793 GCF_019279795.1 Protopterus annectens
GTGTGTGTGTGTGTGTGTGTGTGTGTGTGTGTGTGTGTGTGTTTGAAAGATATAATATTAATGAAGTCCTTACATCATCATACCAGTCAACCTCTTTGAGCAAGAAATCTGGACAGAGCCTTAAATAATGGGGGGACAAAGGCCCAAAAATAGGGACAGATTTTAAATGTTGCCCTTATGAACCTAGATAGTTTCCAGAATAATAGGATTAGTGTTAACATTTTTTTCTGAAGGATATAAAGTCTGAAACTCAAATGTATGGCATTATTACATATCTTCAATCCTCCTGGATCTGCCAGAAAACCACAGATTTTATGAGGAGCAAACAAAAAATATGAGGCAAAAATGTGGACCTTTTGTGAAAATCTGGACAATTGAGAGGTATTTTGGTAAGCTCACGGGGCCCTAGAGGTAGGTATGTCATGTACATGGGGAGCGCACAATGAATTATACTCGTTATCCTGGTAATGATTACTAATAGCATACAGGCATAACTCACTTGGACAGCATACTTTCTGGAAAGTTGCTGTAAGTTATCAATGCTATTTAAAGGTACTAATTGTAAACCACCATCAGTAACCTTAACTCTAAACTCCATATGTAAACCTAAAACCACATCACTGATCCTATAACTCCAACCCTATCCCTAATCTTAACCCTAAAACCTTCTCACTCTAAATCTAAAACTCTAACCCTAACCTTAATCATAATTCTTGCACTTTTTTCCTAAAACTATGACCCTAACCCTAGCCTTAATACTCTGTCCCTTAGTTCATGATCCCTGTCTTTAACCCTAACTCTACGACTCTGCCTTTAATCCTAAAAGTCCATCCCTAACCCTAATCCTGAAACTCCATCTCTAACCCTAACACAAATGGCCTCCTTTAACCCTAAAACTCTGACCCTAACTGACGAGCACTGCAAATCTAAACAAATCCCTAAATATTTACTTCAAAATACAATTAAATAAATCTAATACCAAAAAAGCACACAACTTCCATTTTCTTTTATAAGTAGCACACTCTTGTCCTTCATGGTGTAAGTAGAGGTTGCATAAATTCCTCACAGCCCTAAGCAGCATTCTGTAAGTATCAGTGACCCTACATTCCTAGTGGTTACTGTATATCAGAGTGTAACCTGTGTGCGCTATGTCTTTAAGAAGGATGCACGGTTGTGCGTGCATGTATAAAACCTGCACAATCTTAGTGGCTTTTTGTAGAAGCAGCAAGAGAGTGAGCATGTATGATTGCAGCAGTTAGTTTGAATATAAGTTACTTAGTCATAGTCAATAAGAATCTATAGTGATGTGTTTGTATAGAATAAAGGTGCTTAGACAGAGCCCCCAAAGACTCATTTATTCATGTTCCAACACGAAAATGACATGGTGTCAGAACCGGGATAGAAAAGAGAAGAATATTTGGAGGCATGAGATGTAAAGATGATAGCAAATGGAAAACCAAGAGAAAACAGTACAAACACAATCAGTGAGAATTAAAGGTAATGAAAAATAATACAAGTTATTTACTCAATGCAAAGAGGCAAGAAAGGGCATTACAAAGGCACAAACCACATTGTCAAGCAAGCGGAAAGTACAAAGAGTTTGTTAACTAAAGAAAATGTTTAAGATAAAACTTTTTGCTAAGATGATTGACTTTAAAGTACAAAACAAGCATGTTTAAGGCAGAACAATTGTGTTTAAGGCAGAATTGGGCATGTTTAGGGTAAAATAAGCACAACATAAGTATGTTGGGCATAAAAACGGCTTAAACGAGCAAAAATAATATAAGAAAAAAGAGCACATTAAGCAAAAATAAAATAAGGTGATTGCTTGTGTTTGGGCAAAGTGCTGTATTGGGGCATTAGTATGACTTCGTATTGTATCAAGGGCATTCAGGTATCTCAGACTGTATAAAAGTGCTACAGTGTGTGCTTATTGCTATGCATGCACTTCCAATAAAAGTGCTACAGTGTGTGCTTATTACCATGCATGCACTTCCAATAAAAGTGCTACAGTGTGTGCTTATTGCCATGCATGCACTTCCAATAAAAGTGCTACAGTGTGTGCTTATTACCATGCATGCACTTCCAATAAAAGTGCTACAGTGTGTGCTTATTACTATGCATGCACTTCCAATAAAAGTGCTACAGTGTGTGCTTATTACCATGCATGCACTTCCAATAAAAGTGCTACAGTGTGTGCTTATTACCATGCATGCACTTCCAATAAAAGTGCTACAGTGTGTGCTTATTACCATGCATGCACTTCCAATACAAGTGCTACAGTGTGTGCTTATTACCATGCATGCACTTCCAATAAAAGTGCTACAGTGTGTGCTTATTACCATGCATGCACTTCCAATAAAAGTGCTACAGTGTGTGCTTATTACCATGCATGCACTTCCAATAAAAGTGCTACAGTGTGTGCTTATTACCATGCATGCACTTCCAATAAAAGTGCTACAGTGTGTGCTTATTGCTATGCATGCACTTCCAATAAAAGTGCTACAGTGTGTGCATATTACCATGCATGCACTTCCAATAAAAGTGCTACAGGGTGTGCTTATTACCATGCATGCACTTCCAATAAAAGTGCTACAGTGTGTGCTTATTGTTATGCATGCACTTCCAATAAAAGTGCTACAGTGCGTGCTTATTACCATGCATGCACTTCCAATAAAAGTGCTACAGTGTGTGCTTATTACCATGCATGCACTTCCAATAAAAGTGCTACAGTGTGTGCTTATTACCATGCATGCACTTCCAATACAAGTGCTACAGTGTGTGCTTATTACCATGCATGCACTTCCAATAAAAGTGCTACAGTGTGTGCTTATTACCATGCATGCACTTCCAATAAAAGTGCTACAGTGTGTGCTTATTACCATGCATGCACTTCCAATACAAGTGCTACAGTGTGTGCTTATTACCATGCATGCACTTCCAATAAAAGTGCTACAGTGTGTGCTTATTACCATGCATGCACTTCCAATAAAAGTGCTACAGTGTGTGCTTATTACTGCATGCACTTCCAATAAAAGTGCTACAGTGTGTACTTATTACCATGCATGCACTTCCAATAAAAGTGCTACAGTGTGTGCTTATTACCATGCATGCACTTCCAATAAAAGTGCTACAGTGTGTGCTTATTACCATGCATGCACTTCCAATAAAAGTGCTACAGGGTGTGCTTATTACCATGCATGCACTTCCAATAAAAGTGCTACAGGGTGTGCTTATTACCATGCATGCACTTCCAATAAAAGTGCTACAGTGTGTGCTTATTACCATGCATGCACTTCCAAGAGTTCACTGTGTGCAAAGTGCAGTTATTCCATGTAATCCACTCAAAGCTTTGTTATTTGAAGAAAAGTTCTTGTGCTGGGTGTATCCATTCGAAAAGTGCCACCATTACTGAGTGCTTCTTGTAATGTAAAGAGTTGCTTAGCAAGGTACTGCCATTTTGGGGACATTTCAATGTATTGCATGTAGTCATTTGCAAACTGCAAATACTGCAAAATATATTGAATTTGGGCAACAGAAGTTCGATGTATTTGCAATTTACAGTTGCTTGATATGTTTTTTGCATTGATAAAAGAAGTTTCTTACAAAAGATTACAAGAGCATTACAGTGCTTGTGAATTGCTCAGTTGCATCGTAAAGTTCTCAAATGTTTTTTAAAGTGATGACTTTGACAAGTCATGGCATATGACTATAGCTTTCCTGCCTTTATCGATAAAGTTCCAAGTGATTGCTTTAGCATTTCTGCCTTTCCCAATTTCGAAGATAAATGACTTAAGCATTTCTGCCTTTATGAATCAAATATTTCATTAAGCATCACAAAGTCTGAGAAATTATTCCGCAAATCTCCATGAAGCATTGAAAAGTTTGAAAAGCTATTCTGCAAAGTTTTGTAAAGCATTGATAGCCCAAAAAAGCTATTTTGCAACTCACAGTAAAGCATCGATTAATCTGAAAACCTATCTTGCAAAGTGCAATAAAGCATCGAGAAGCCCGAGAAGTTTATTTTGCAAAGTCCAGTTATTTGAAAGTACTATGAGGTTGTTCATTCACACAATTTCGATAAGCTTAAAGAAAGTGTAAGTACAGAGCACAAAAGCATCGAACAAATTATGTTTATGCCAATTACCTATGCACGTCTACGTGTGTCTGTTTGTGCATATTTGCAGGACCCTTCGCTGGTATGTGGTAATATGGCAGACATTTTAAAAACCTCACCCACTTGTATTTGATCAGAATATTGCAGATAACTGGATATTTTCATACAAGCAGCTTATGCAGATAAAGAAGTGGATACCAAGGCATTCATTTTGCTAAATTTAGCAGGATCTGAGGCCATAGAAAGAGAACATTCATTTGTTTATGCACCAGCAGTGTATGAAGGTGAAGGTGCAGAATGTCATATTGTTGTGCAAGCTGAGTCAAGGGAAGACTCCAAGTGTTTGAAGGGTAAATTCAGAGAAATGTGCAAACCCCAGGCAAACATTACATTAGAGAGGCATTTGTTTTACAAAAGAAATCAGAAACCAGGGGAAACATTTGCAGCTTATATAACTGACTTGAGAAACATAGCTAAAATATGTCAGTTTGGTGATTTGAAAGATGAGTTGATAAATGACAGACTTGTCTGTTGTATCAATAGTGCTACACTGAGAAAGATTTTGCTTCATGACAGTGATTTGACATTAAGCAAAGCAAATGAGATTTTGTCAGATCCATGAGGTCACAGAAAGGCATACGAACATGCTTACAAATGAGAAAAGTATGGGTTCAGTAAGCCCCAGGGCAAATATAGACAGTATGCAACACATGGCAAGCAGAAACAGGCCTACCTAAGCAAGAGGCAGTTACAGGGTTTCCAAAGAAGCTATGAAGCTTTCCAGAAAGTTTCAGAAAAGGTGCAAGCTCCACCACTAGCTCAGTGCAATGCAAACGTGAGTCAGTAAAACCAAAGACAAGCTTTATCGTTAACAGTTGCAATTGTGGTGCAAATCATGAATCTAAAAGAGAGAAGTGTTTAACATATGGCCAGCAATGCCACAAGTGTAAACAATGGAACCATTTCTAAAAGTTTTGCAAATCAAGTAAGCCTCACTCAGTTGTAAAGAAAGGCCACACAGAAAAGCAAGTTGATCAAGTAGAGCCGAAACAGTCAGATTTCTATGTGGATGGTGTATCAGTACTTGAAGAAAGAGTGATGCAGTAAACTTATTAACAAGGAGTGAAGTGTTTTGCATGGTTCAGATCAATAGAAAATCCACACAGCTCAAAGTAGACACTGGGTCAAAGTGCAATGTTATATCAGCAGACACATTTGCAAAAGTGAGAATTAATGAACAACTTAATGTAACTAGCAGGGTGAGACTTATTGCATTAGGAGGTGAAGAAATTCAAACTGAAGGTTCAGTGATACTTTCATGTTATTTGGCTGAGAACTGTTACAACTTATTATTCTACATAGTCCAATGACCAGTGCAATCTTTATTGAGTCTCAAAGATAGTTTGAGAATGAATCTGCTTTCTTTTGCTGAAGACGTTCATCATGTGAGTGCAATTCCAAGTTCAAGTTATTCCAAAGGCATTTTCTCAGACTATGTTGATGTTTTCAGTGACAAATTGGGCAAACTTCCAGTTGTGTATTCTATGAAGGTAGATCCCAAGGCCACTACAGTAGTCAGACCAGCAAGCATTCCAATAGTAATGCAAAATAAAGTTAAAGCTCAGTTGGATACGATGGTGCAGCAAGGTGTGACTTGTCCAGTTACAGAACCAACTGAATGGGTGTCGTCCGTGGTAGCCACTCATAAGAAAGGCTCAGACAAAATCAGACTATACATTGACCCTAGAGATTTGAACAAAGCATTGAAAATGCTATATCATCCAATGTGCACAGTTGAGGAAATTCCAGCTCTAATACCGAATGCCATTGTATTTTCTGTTTTGGATGCAAAGAGTTAATTTTGGCAAGTGATGCCTGGCCGCAAATCGTCATTTCTAACTACTTTTGGTACTCCTTTTGACAGATACAGATTCCTAATTATGCCATTTGGAATAAATGCTTCAAGTGAAGTCTTTCAGCGTGCAATGGAACATATTTTTTCAAGTTATCCTTGTGCCATAATAGTAGACAATTCAAGAGGCAACGGTGAAGCAGAGCATGACAGAAACCTCAAGACAGTCCTAGACATAGCATGTCAATTAAGCTTGAAGCTCAGTCCTCAAGTGCAATTTCAGACTTGTAGAAGTGACCTACACAGGAAATTTGTTTACAAGTACAGTCTTAATACCTGACCCAACCAAACACACTGCTATTTTAGAGATGTCAGCACAGATAATGTGCAAGGTTTACAGCATTTTCTGGGCATGGTCAACTATTTGGACAGGTTTATACCAGACGTCAGTGAGTTGACAGCACCTTTGAGAGTTAACATGCAAAAATTTTGTAGGGTCATGGTTGGAGCATCATCAAAAGGCATTTGATGATCTTAAGCAGAAAATTGCCACCCCACCTATGTTAAGATACTATGATGTGAATAAACCAGTTGTTCTTTCCTGTGATGCATCAAATTTTGGTCTTGGTGCAGTTATTCTTCAAGAGGACAGACCTATGCATCTAGGATACTTACTCAAACTGAGATGCTTTATGCTCAAATTGAGAAAGAGCTTTTGGCGATAGTTTTCGCATGTTCCAAATTTCACCATTATATTTATGGTCAAGTTATCCAGATTGAAAATGATCATCAACCTCTAGTTACCATTCTAAGGAAACCTATGCATTCTGCTTCAGTGGGATTACAAAGAATGATTCTCAAATTGCAAAAGTAGAATTTCAAAATGGTCTACACTAAAGGTAAATTGCTCTATTTGGCTAATACCTTTTCCAGATCACCTAGAAGTACAACAGAACAGCTTGATGCTGAAACTTTTGACTTTGCTGTAATGTCAGTGCATAATTATTCCACCACTAGACTTGTTGAGCTGAGAGATCAAATTTCACAAAAACGTAATCACTACATCATCGTCGGATGCCCAACAAAGCAATCTTGTGTATCACCTGAGGTGCTGTCTTATTTTTCTTACAAGGATGTATTGTTGATGGAACATGGCAGTATTTTCAAATGTCCTAAAATTGTCGTTCCTGCCTCCTTACAGCAAGAATATATTCAGATTTTGCATCATGGTCACCCAGGTTTATTATCCACTAAGAGAAGGGCAAGAGAAATAGTACTTTGGCCTTCATTATCAAAAAAACATTGATAGAGTTCTTTTATCTTGTTCAGTATGTAATAGTATCAGAGTGCATTTGCACAGAGAACTGCTTCAGCTAAACCCAATACCTGAACTACCTTGGTCTACTGTAGCAACTGATATCTTTGAGTGAAACAATCAACACTACTTGGTTCTGGCAGACTCTTACTCAAACTGGTTTGAGACTGATCTGCTAACAAACTTAACCTCAACAGCTGTTATTACTAGGTTAAAACATAATTTCTCAGTTCATGGTAGTTCACACAAGCTTTATTCTGACAATGACACTCAATTTACTAGCGAGTTGTTTCAGAAATTTGCAAAAGAATGGGACTTGGTACATGTCACTAGTAGTCCCGCATATCCTCAATCCAGTGGTCTACCTGAATGAGGAGTACGGAGTGCAAAGCAATTACTTGAAAAGTACGTAATCTCAGAAACATACCTTGTGACGATATTCTTGGCTCACCTGCTCAAACACTACTTTCCAGACAAACTCGGACTATGCTACCTACTTCATCAAGTTTGTTGCAGCCTAACTCTAAGAACAATAAAACCATCAAGGCTCAATTGTTGAATAAGTGTAATATCCAGAAATCTAGTTTTGACAGATCAAGCAGATTACTTTGTTTGTTGAGGGAAGGAGAGACGGCGCAAATTTAATGAAAGATTTTGATGAAAAAGAAGAGATTAACAGGCTTCTGTGCTGCACCAAGATCCTATTTGGTAAGCTCCAAAGGTGTGGAATATAGGATGAATCACAGACATCTTCTTCCTGTACCACAATCACCATCATTTCATTCACAACATTGTATCTGTGATGCAAACTCTAAATCAAAGAATGAGTCAGACACCGTTTCCAGACTAGAATGTGTTACGAAGTCTGATTCTGTTCCAGAGAGTAATTTGAACATTCAACAGGTCAACCATTTTGCATTGTCTGTTCTAGTTGCTAAATCTGATTCCCAATTTTATGTCACATGATATTGACGAGTCTCTAAGCATAGTGTGAAATACGTAGCAACATGGACTTGATTGTATACACGTGTACTTACTATTGTGTAATGCATGTCTTTAGATTATCTGTGATTTCTGCATGCTAAATAATCTCATGACAAATTGCATGATCTATTTCACAGAGGGATGATGTAGATCAGAGTGTTACATGTTTGAGCACTATGTGTTTAAGAAGCATGTGATGCTGTGTGTGCACGTGTAAATTCCAGATACGTGAAATCCCCAGTGCCATTTTGTAGAAGCAGCCAGTGAGTGAGCATGTATGCTTGCAGCAGTTAGTTTGTATATAAATTACTTAAGTTAAAGTCAGTAAACTTCTATTGTGATGTGTTTGTATATAATAAAGCTGCTTAAAAAGAACCCACAAACACTCATTTATTCATGTACCAACATCAAAGTGACAGTTACACTACACCACAACCCCAAGCAGCATTCTATAAGTAACAATGGCTTTACATTCCTAGTGGTTAACTGACTGCACATTCCTAGCAGCATACTATAAGTAATAATGGCCCTTCACTCCTAGGTCCAACACCACACAGCCCCTATATAAGGTGAGTAAGTTTGGTATAATGGTTAAGACCTTTGCCTCATAAATACAAGGTACTGGGTTTGATTCTGACTTCTGGTTGTTGGCTAGACTTAAAATGGCCCTTAAAGGAAGTTAGCCTAGTATTCACCTGTGGATGTGGTTATGGCTATGGCTAAGTGACAATGACCATACATTTGTAGCGGTTACATTACTGAACAGCTTGTAGCAGCACATTATAAGTAACAATGGGCCTACATTCCTAGGGGTTACACTTCTGTAATGCAACCCCTAGCGACCCTTCATTCATGGCACTACATTTTGGATGATTACATTACTGTACAGTCCCTAGCAGCATATTGTTAGTAACAATGATCCTACATTTTGGGTGATTATATTACTGTACAGCTCCTAGCAGCATACTGTAAGTAAGAATTGCCCTATAGTCTGGGTGATTACATTACTGTATAGCCCTAAGCAGCATATTGTTAGTAACAATGACCCTACATTCTGGGTGATTACATTACTGTACAGCTCCTAGCAGCATATTGTAAGTAACAATTGCCCTATATTCTGGGTGATTACATTACTGTATAGCCCTAAGCAGCATATTGTTAGTAACAATGACCCTACATTCTGGGTGATTACATTACTGTACAGCCCCTAGCAGCATACTGCAAATAACAATGGCCCTACATTCTGGGTGATTACGCTACTGTACAGCTCTACCAGCATATTGCAAGTAACAATGGCCCTACATTCTGGGTGGTTATGCTACTGTACTGCACCCTAGCAGCATATTACAAGTAACAATGGCCCTACATTTTGGGTGGTTACATTACTGTACTGTCCCCTAGCAGCATATTATAAGTAACAATGGCCCTACATTCTGGGTGGTTATGTTACTGAACAGCCCCTTGCAGCATACTGTAAGTGACAATGGCCCTACATTCTGGGTGATTACGTTACTGTACAGCTCCCAGCAGCATACTGTAAGTAACAATGGCCCTACATTCTGGATGATTACATTACTGTACAGCCCCTAGCAGCATACTGTAATGATGGCCCCTACAGTCCTATCATACCCTGCAGAACTACACTGAGCACTCCTTGTCTGTCTGTGCTTCCTTAATGCATAGACTAAGTTAATGTGCCCACATCTTCTTCCATTCATTGCTCAGGTGAGTGACTATATATGGGTTTACTGCTCTACATCGAAAATACACTTCTTCGAAATAGAGCGGTAGACCCTACACTTCAGCAAAAGTCCACTTAAATGAAAGCACACTTTCAGTGAAGTCTAGTTCCCTGGGCTACCCAAAAAAAAAAAAACTAAAACGTGTTTTTACAGGGGGGCAAGCCCCCCTGCACCCCCTACTTAAATATATCAACTCCGAGATCGCACTACAGCGGGGAAAAGAGAATATTCCCATTCTGTGCTGTAGTGTGACTGCCAAAGTCAATGTTTGAAGTTTCACTACTTCGAACAAGTGGACTCGGTGAAGTTGGGTTCGAAGTAGTGAAACTTTGAACATATTAAACGATCCCCTATATAGATATATATATATATATATATATATATATATATATATATATATATATATACAGTACATACGCTCTGATTCTATGCACCTGTACTTCTACCTGCAGTTCTACTGTATAACATCTGCCATTATATATATTAGATATCCAGTACGTTAGGGTTATGATACTGTGAGCCATGTTATTTGCACAGTACTTTTTAATGACTATCATGCTATATAAATATGTGTGTGTGTGTGTGTGTGTGTGTGTGTGTGTGTGTGTGTGTGTGTGTGTGTGTGTGTGTGTGTGTGTGTTTATATATATATATATATATATATATATATATATAAAATACCTTCACTGAATAGGCTATACCTTGAGATTTCTACACATACTTCTGGTGTGCAGATTATCTCCACTTTATACCTGTTGTGCCTAAGCTCCAAGCTACCATCCCTACTCAAAAAATATCTTCTTCCTAAAGGAATTATCTGTCCTAATTCTATATGGTGCACATAAGCTTTTATGCTGTGAACACTCTGGTTTTGTTGGAAACCTTTGCTATCATTGTCATCTGTCATGTCTGCATGTAGGAGAAACAGGATGAAATGTCACATACCATAGATTTTGGTTCAGATTCCATTTCTTTCACAGTTCGGCCTCCTTTGGTGGGGATCCACCACCTCCCCATGTCAGTAATGCTTCCTGCATAATACTTTTTATACTGCTAAGTACACAGCTAGAGTGCCTAATGAAATGCTGAGCATTGACAGACTGAAAAAGGGGATCAAAAATCCAGAGAAGAGTGAGTCTCGAGCATCAGTCTTCTCCTTTAAACTTCTTTTCTGCAGGGGGTAAATTGACCTTCACTGCCCCCCATGTGGGTGGGAAAGCCCCAACACCCCGAAACATAAATGTGTGTATATATGCGTTTATATCAGGTTTTCAAAAGATGAAACGCTATTTCATCGGCCCCAAAACATCTAAACATGAAAATATAGAACATTCAGAACAGCAAATTTTTTCCCATGGAAAAAATTTGCTGCTCTTTAACACACACACACAACAGAAGCACATCAAACAAACAGCAACCACACACATAAAGTTAAATTCCTACATCTAACGCTACACTAAACTAAACATACACTACTATCTACCTACTTACCTTAACCCAAACCCTAACCCTAAGGTCCGTAACTATCTCACATTCACCTAACCCGCACCCTAACCCTAACTCACTTAACCCGCCCCTAACCCTAATGTACAAACAATCGCACCCTTACCTGAGCCCAACCCGTAACTTTCCACCACAGCGCTAAGAATAGCGAAGCCAAAGAAACGGCCAACCAAATTCTTTCCTGAGGAAAGTATTCGCTGTTCTGCAGCTTCGCTATTCTTAGCGTTCGCTGAATAGTGTTCGATATCAGAACATGCGAAGTTTTAATACTTCGATGTTCTGATATAGACCAGTATATATATATATATATATATATATATATATATATATATATATATATATATATATATAGATAGATACACACACACACACACACACACACACACACACACACACACACACACACACACACACACACACACACACACACACACACACGCAAACACACACGCCAAATCCAAGACTGCCATACCTTCGAGAAAAGTGAATATTCTGGATAGTGGTCATCTTGGACTCTTGGACTTAGTATATTTAAGTTCATTTTTTGCCATTCATTCTCCATGTTTCAGAATTCATTCTACAAGATCCTGACACTTCAGATGGTTACTGTAGCACCACACCAGGGTTTATCATGAACAACTACTGAACTGCTCTGCAGTGCATTATCCATTTCCCTTCTCTGAGGCATGAAGTAGGGCCTGACACCTGAGAAAAGTCTATCTATAAATCATGCAGTTTTCAGTACTTCAGCTGCAATACTCACCCTGCATATAACCTGTAATGCAGCTGGTGTTTCTAAACTCCATCTGCAATATTTGTCTTACTATCATATTCAAATGTAATGACTGCTGGAATTCAGTTATGGATAGATGGACATATAAAACTATATACTGCTACAGTTTACACACCTCATGTAGCTGCAATCAGTCAAAAAATACCCCACATGACATTCTTTCCATAACCAAAACTAATATTTTTTTTTTACAGAGACTTCTTTAAGTAGACTGGTGAGCAAGCACAACTTGTTAAGGAAGGAACTTGACACAACTCTAATTCTACCAATACCTTTCTCACATAAGTAATTATTACCAATATTCCAAACAGTGTTAAGGAAGTTATTATTCCTTATCACCTCAGTTGCCATTGCCCTAGTCTCTCTACTGATACACACAGTCTTTCCATATGCAGCTCTCTGCACTAAGCTCAATTTCTCTTAAGAACACACAGGGAACACACTTCTGTACTGGGGCTGAGTTTCCCTTTCTCTCACCAGGCCCCAAATAAGACTCCACACTCACCACAGCTGTAGAGTTGAGTGTTCAGCCAAGTGTTCCAAGCCAAGTCCTCCACCACCCTCTCTGTAAAATCAGTGTTCTGTGTTCCTGTTACAAGTAGCTGGCACACACACTTGCTGAGATTTGATTTTCACACACACACACACACACACACACACACACACACACACACACACACACACACACACACACACGCACCTGGGAAAGCCTGGCATCAATTTATTAGCTCTGCCCAAAATATAAGGTGTTTCCACCACCACCACCACCAGAACACCCAAAAAGCTAGCTACTCAAAGCCCTTGTCAGGGTACCCAATTACAGAGTGAAATTAATACTAAAACAAATGGTAGTGTTTCACCAGTACAGCTAGGATTTCAGGAGTGGCCACAGTTTCACCAAATAAATATAAGCACACTCAGATGTTACAATATTCTCTAGAAGACCAGTCACAAGTACAAGTTTGAATATATTTATTAATAAATAATAAAAGAACATAAAAATACTAAATATCTATTTACAATAAACACCAAAGTTTCAATCACATGAAATATTAAAAATAACACAGATGGAAAGGTTCACACAGGTACAGAAAAACAATGCTTAACTAATATCACTATATTTTCCTCACTGATCTAAAGAATTACTGTCCCCTAGTTCACTTACTAGAGTAAGGCAAGATGAAGTGGATGAGTGGTCTTCCTTCTTGTCAGGTTTCACAAACAGACTGCCCTGAGACTTCTGTCTCATTTAGTATTGAAACATCATTTCAGTGCCAGATTACAGAATGATGTCTCCTCATCTGAATTCTGGTTCTCACACTACCCCCTTTACTAGAAACTGTACCAGAATCTAGCACATATGTGTCATAATATGCACACACAGAGTTTTGTTAATATGTGTTATAGCATCTGGAAGCTATTAAACCATTTCAAAAAAGTCCACCCTTCCAGGGTAACATTTATTTCACCCCTAAGGATGATAGAGTAGGATACCTAGTCCTCGTTTTCACAGACATTTTGTTTCTGGCTGCAATCAGAACTGTAAGATACAATCTTTATAACTTAAACCAGTTAATTTAATTTCAGAATATGTTTCAAATTAGCTAGACTGAGATTAACCTCTTCTTTTCCAGTATCTTCTGTTACAATTTATTCATTTCAACAGTTGCAATAGAGGCTGACATACAGTTGTATATCTTTTCTGTCCAGCAGGACCCACTGTTGGTACATTTTTAAGACAAGCAGTTTTGTAAACACATTTTCAACACAAGCACCTGTGCAAATCAGTTTTTACATACAAATGACATATAATTCTTTACAAAACTCCAGCTAACTATGCCGGCATATGTTACACATCCACTGCCCTACTTCTCCTGGCATAGCTAGTGATACCTCACATCATCACACCATCGTACGTTCCTCTATCAAATTTATTACACTACACAAATAAAGGAACACATAAAGGCAGATGTATACAAATTTTGTCTCTGGTTTCACTATGTTTACCCCCAAATAATAAACAAAGAGTAATGCTTTCTCTCCAGAGAACCATAGCACAGTTTTACAACTTATCTCTGCCTACTGGAATAATATCACCCAGTTTTAAACATGCTCTGAGCATATCTCACCTTAAAGATACCACACCCTAAATTAATCATTAAGAATAAATATATTGCAAACCTCTGCCCTTTAGCAAAAATCCTCGAAAACTTATTTATGATCATTTACAAACTACCACAATAGTATGAGCTGTTGGCTGACAAACATCACAGTTTGGCCTAAAATATAATCAAAGACAACAGAGGGAAGGGAGGGAGGAAACACAATACAACCACAATTATCAATACAACAGCAATACCATGATGATGTGACCCCATCCTCAGAGGGGTGGTTCTCAATGGGGAAGAGGGAGAGGGCAGACATGGAGGTAGTACCTTTTCAAACAGAATTACACACACAAACAAAAAGTGCCTCTGAAGTAAACAATATAGTTCTCAATACAGGATGGCACTATAAGATCTATAATTTAAGTTCAATCCTGATCACCACTCAGTGGGCTGATTTATTCCAATGAGGCTTGAATTTTGTACCTAAGAGAAACACCAGTGTTGAGACAGCAATTCTGGAGCTTAAACTGTATATATGTAAGCTCAATTTCAGTTTATGCTTTGATAACAAATTGCAGTTTGGACCTATTGAACTATATAAAAAGAGTAGTACTTTCAATCCCCACTTGCACCCCATTTTACAAGTATATGAGAAACTGTGCACCGCCCAGATTAGAGATGTTATTCAGGGAAGAATTCAGAGAGAATTACTCATACCCAAAATCTTTCGAAACAAGAGAAAAATTTATTGGATGAAATTGTAAAAAATAAAATAGTTAGGTTAATGAAACCCGACAAGAGTGCTGGGTTGGTGGCTATGGATTATGAAATTTTCATTCAAAAGATGCTTACCCACTTGTATAGTGATACTTATGAGGAAGTGTCCCTTAATCAAGTTAACATAGCATACAGACACATAGACATTGTATTGATGGATTTATTATTAAACCAACAAATAACTTTAGGTGAACATGATTATTTACAACAAGAACATCCATGTACACCTACAATCTTTGGAGTACCAAAAATACATAAGTCCACTATTGATCCACCAATGAGGCCTATTGTGGACACTAAAGCATCCAAGACATTATTGATGGCTAAATGTATTGATTTAGGGTGCAAGGATGCTACTAAACTATTTGGGCATATCTTGGTTGACTCCTGGGATTGTTTAAAGAAAATTTCTAAAGAATTATATAGACAAAATCTTATTTTTGTTAGTATAGATGTTAAGGACTTGTTCACAAGTATCCCCCATGATGTAGGGATTACAATGTTTTATGAATTTCTCTGTAAGCATTTAGGGCTGACTCACAGTAGAATTTTAATGTTTCAGACTTTAATAGAGTTAGTCCTTGAAAATAATTTTATTATATTTGAGGGACACTATTATAAGCAAAAGGTAGGGTAGCCATGAGTGCCTCATGTGGCCTGCTTTTTGCTAACATTGTGCTAGCAGAATGGGAAACTGCAGTAATATTCAAGACTGAATTATTTAAACAATGTCTATTTTATGGCCGCTTTTTAGATTATATTCTAATTTTATGAGATGGAAGCTATGAGTTCTTATATGAATTTTTAGATATTTTAAATTCTAGTACACTAATGAAGACAGTATAAATTTTTTGGATATTACCATTTGCAAAGATAAAGAAAAACGTAATTTTGTCTCTACTCTGTACCGTAAGCCAACCTACTCCAATACTCTGTTACATTTTTCAAGTGCACACCCTGTCCACCAAAAAAGATCTTTGGTCAAGGCACAAGGAGTCAAGTTGGCTAGAATGGTAAGTGATAAGCAACTTTTTCTTAAAGAGATAGAAATGTTGGAGCATATGCTAGTGGCACGTGAGTACCCACAGAGTTTTCTTGGCCCAATACTTAATGAAGTTATCAGTAAGAGATTTCAAGGCCATTTTGCACCAATATTGGGGAGATCTATTGATAATGGTCATAATACCGAAACAACGGTTACTAACATTAACAGAACAACATTTCAACAGTCTATGGTGTTAACTTATAGTCCATCATTTGAGAGCATTAAGGCCATTTTAAGGAATAATTGGACATTGTTTGAAATAGAACAACAGTACATAAACATACTTGGTAACCACCCAGTGGTTATATATAAGAGGGATACGTCACTTAAAAATTTGTTGGAAAGAAATGTATCTAATAGTGGAACAGGTAATATGAAAAAGTGTGGTCATTGCAACCAATGTTCTTATAGTTTAGAAAATGAGGGTTTCATTATACGTTACATTATATATGAGAAAGTTTTCTTGACACAAAGGTTTAATTGTGCTAGTAAGAACTTGGTTTACATTGCTATTTGTCAAAATTGTCAAGGATTTTATATAGGAAAGACAATTAACAGTTTTAATAAATGTGTATATCAGTACTTATATGATATTAGGAAAAGCAATGTGAAAAATGTATTGTATAAGCACATCAAAGATAACCCTGATCATAGTTTTAAATTTACTGCTATCGAACAAGTTGGACACAAGGATAGAGGGGCCCCTATTGAATTAATTTTAGAATTTCGTGAATTGATGTGGCAACTAAAATGCAATGCCACCTCCCCCCCAGGACTGAATGAAACAGTTTCTATATCAAGTTATCTTAAATTAAAAGCAGAATTTCATATTTAAGGGAAAATATTTATTTATATACTTATATATTTATTATATTTAGTGTAATTTGTAAGGATTAGATAAGTTCATGGTAGTGCAATATTATATAGAATTCAGTTTTATAAATTCACCTTGCTGCTGTAATTTTAATTTGATTCAAACAATTGTTTCCAAGTGATCCAAACTAATGAATGTTTCATTTTGATTGGATGTAATGGATGTAATTGGTTTTAGTCACAAGGTTAAATGAGTATTTAATGAAATGTAGTTTGATGCATTTGTTATTCTGATGAAGTCAATAGCTTAACGGCTGACAAAAGCGCTAAAATTAAAAGATATTTTACTGGAGACCAGCAGTGTGCTGTTTTGTTCATCTTGTTTGAATTTATTTTGTTATTAAACTTTATTCTGGTCATACTGGAACATTTGTGTTGTGCTTCAAAATATCAACCTTATTATCATGCTACATGCTATAATATATATATATATATATATATATATATATATATATATATATATATATATATATATATATATATATATATATATATATATATTTATATACTTAAACTGCATTAAACTTAAAAGAGTAGTGCAAAAAATAAATACTAAACACCAAATACCTCAGAAGTACCCGTGGTGGTGGTGCTGCGTTAGCGTTGTCGCCTCACAGTAAGACGCTGTCCGCTTCGATTCTCAGCTAGAGCGTCTTCTGCATGGAGACATGCATGAATGGGCGTACCTTTGTTGAAGGTTGTGCATCAGGGCTGGTAACTCGGCATGTATAAAATCAACTACCAATCATTAGCGGACCGGAGTTCCGCTGTGGCGACCCCTAACTGGGAAAAGCCGAAAGACACAACAACAACCAAATACCTCAGAAGTATTTATAGAGCTACAGAACACAGCACTATCAATTTTATCAGCCAGTGATGAACAATATTGCATGTAAATATTCCAAATGTACAATTTTACCAATTTAAAGTAGTCCTCTGCTGCCACCCCCCCCCAACACACACACACACACACACACACACACACACACACACACACACATACACACACACACACACGCACACACACACCACATGGATCTGTGCTCTTGCTCAGTTAAATGTATGAGTTTTTGGTGAGTGAAAAATATGGCACCCATGGCAACTACTTGCTTCATTTGACCAAATGACATTTTAAACACTGACTTGTGCTTTTGTGCACTCTTTCCCAAAATACAAATTGCCATTTTTTTTAATGTTTGAAGACTGACCACAGTTTGCATAACTATCTTCTGTGGGTTCATTATCACTGCCACAGCATTTTAGACCTCAGAATTTTAGTTTAGAAATTTAGGAATGACTACTTGTTTGGTACTACCTTGACATATAATTAATATAATGTCTTCCTTGTGCTTGGGCCAAATTCAGATGGTAGGATATAATGCTTGTGCACCATTCTATTCCATGAAAATTCTAATAGCATACAGACATAAAACTGGCGTGCTTGTGCCTGACTGCAGAATGTACTGGTCTGCTAGACCTCTAATTCCTGTACTCTTAACGGATGAAGGGAACATGATGGCAACATGTAGCACATGCTGATAGAAGCATCATGTTTCCCTAATAGTTTTCCTAGTCCTTAATGTCAGAATGTAGATGGGTAACATTATTTCAGCCTAGAGCAATATGCCTTTTTTTGAAGAGTGAGGTAGGATACCAGACCACTAATTACTGGGGTACCATTATGAACTACTGTAATGCTTACAAGGAGAAGACAAGTAGAACATGTGTTTGCAGGATGTGCTACTCCTTAATGCCATTAAAATGTTTTATTTTACTATTACAAACACAGCATGTCATTTTTATGCCATTATGACCTACAACAAATTATTTACTTAATAACTCATTATCAAATAAATGACCAGATCCTGCTGGACTTTCTGCAACCGCAACATGCCAAAAAAGATGGGACAGATGATGTGTCCTGTAGTTGGGTGCATTCAGCAAGTAGCATGAATTATGTATTTATTTATTTATTTATTTATTTGTTTCACATTTGTTAACCGGGTTAGTCCAACTGAGTTTGCAAACAAACCCAATTTTCAGTGGAGACCCGAGGGGAAAGACGCCCAGCAAACATAAGTAAAGATAAAGTGACAATATACAAATATTAAATAACAATCACAATGCAAAATAATTGTAAAAAGAAAAGGTTATTAACTATTTGCATTCAATTGATAGTAAGCAACCCATTTTCATTGGAGACCCAAAGGGAAAGAGCCCCAGCAAACATAAGCAAAGATAAACATGTAGGACAAAAACTATTAAAAATAACAATGCAAATATGAAATTAATTATAAAGAGAAAGACAAAAGAAAAAATTATGAACATTAAGGGTTGCATTTATAGCAGTGGTCTAACTTTATTACGTATAAGAATAAAAACAAAAAGATTGTTGTTCAAAAGAAGGAAAATGTATACACATTGATAGGAAGTGAGGGGGAGATAAATAGTGTGGAGAATGGGTGGGAGAGAAAGGAGCAGACTATAGTAGGGCTGTAGTAGTAGAGCTGAGGGTTTAGGAGGTTAGTTTAAGCAGATATTACTAACAAAGAAAGTTAGGAGATGCAGCAGGTTAAACAGTAGGACAAACTAAGTCTACGTGTGGTCAATGCAACGGCACCAACTTATCTGTAATCAGTTCACAAACCAGTGATCACAAAATGAGTGAAAACTCCAGAATGTGGACAGCATTTTGACAGAATAACAGAATAAAAAAGCATGTTTTAGGATGGCAGGTGTCATGCATTATAAGCATTGGTTGATGTACCCCTCATACCCTGGCTACTTATTTATAGAAACTTCAAGGCCACACCATCATGAGAACAGGGTAAATCCCTGGTATATATGAAATTTGACCTTCTGGGGAAAAGCTTGGTGGTTGCACTTTATTAATATACCATATAAGAGTCAATTACTAATGTTTCATGAACAAGTCTGAGTCCCATCTTAAGCATATGTTTATGCCACATATATGACAGCAAACTATGTCTTTGACAATTGTACTAGTACCTTATGGAGTGTATACATAGTATGTCTGTGACAATTGTACTAGTACTTAGGTAGCGTATCTATACTACATCTGTGACAATTGTACTAGTACTTTATGGAGAGTATACATAGTACATCTGTGACACTTATACTAGTATCCTATGATGAGTATATTTAGGTGATGACAGATTATAATGGCCTTGTATCATTTTCATATACAACTCTCTCTGTGAAGAAAAGCAGACCATCTTCCTCACAGGTCTATATCAGAATCTCGAAGTATGATAATATCGAATACGATATTGTCGACACAAGATTACCAAAAGCGCACAACATTGAATGTTTAAACAGAAATCTCCAAAAGAGGAGATTTCAGTTTACTTCAATGTTATGTGATCTCGGAGTTGGTATATTTAAGTAGTGGGGGATGTGGGGGTGCAGGGGGGCTCCCCCCCTGCATAAACGATTTAGTTTTATTTTTTTTCTTTTACTAATTTTTTTATTAGCGTTCGATGGTTCAATACTTCGATGCATACAGTTCGATCTTTATGCATTCGAAGTATTGACGTTTCGAGGTTATGATATAGACCCCTCCCTCACAGTTGTGCTGTACTGTTAGTAACATGTAGAGCTCTGGCACCATGCTATTAAGTTGCACTGTCACTGATGTTGTCAGGCAAGGCACTTAATCTGTGGCCGAGGCGCTAGAGAATAAATACAGAACCTTATCTTACACTGGCTTTGTTGTTTCAATCCAAGGTACTTAATCTGTCTACTGGTTCATTGTGGTCATGTGTAAAAGTACAGTATAATTTTGTCACACACCATTTCTATGAAGGGACAGCTTTAGCAAAATCAACACTTTCCCTCTGGGAATGTCCCAGACTGATGTTTTCATTTATATGTATTTGAGGAGTGGTGATGATAACATCAGAAATGTTTCATTAGTCAGTGGTGTTGGTGATGAAGACATCAGCGATGTTTTATTAGTTAGTGATGTTGTTGATGGTGATGTCAGAGATGTTATATTAGTGGCATGTGGAGCTGAAACACAAAACATCCATTTTTAAATCACCTGGTTTTGCAATATTAGAGAAGTTGTTCTGTCCAGTATCAAGAATATCTGCTAGTAATGTAAATCGTGAGATGGCACCTTAGGGAGTCGACCCAAAAGTTCATGCAAAAGATTTTCAGATTTTTTCCAGTGCTTTATTTTGCATAATAAATTTTAATCTTACAGTGCAGTGAGACTGAATTAAAACTCCTCTACCATAAAGTTAAATAGTCCAACGGACTTTATGCAATAATTTTAAATGCATGTTCTGTCACACGGGAATGACATTCACTAATTTCATGTGAATAAAATGTTTTATTTATAGTTAGATTCTTTTTTGTCCTGCTTTTCTTTAAGCACTATATCATATTTTGATCATAAAACTTTTATTTTAAGTGTTTTCATTTCTCAAAGAAACATTGTAAATTTAGTTGTAGTAATTGCATTTCTTCCACTCAACATAAAGAAAATTGCTGGCATATGCACTGAAGTTCATAGCTGTAGGTGATGTTATAAGCACTTTTTATCAAAATTTTAATAGTTCTGCATGTCAGCAAATGTTTTCAAAGTAACAGGATCTGGACAGTAAAAATGAATATATGTTTGCAGCTGTGGATATATGGGTAATGATACACATGGGTTGTCATAACATTTTCTATCTTTGTTTCAAAAAAAGAATGTTGCTCTTATAGTACACCAGACAGTACAATATGTAGGTAAGTGATCTAAAAATGACTAAGTGTGAAGGAAAGAGAAGACTGGATTCAAAAAGCGGAGCAATAATGCAACACAGAACCAATGGCAGAAAGGCAGGCAGTGCATTATTCTTAAATATACACAAATAAAAAAATGGGGATTAAGTAGTACCGTTAGGCAGGGCACTGAGTTTCATGCAGACAGTCAAGGTGAAGAGGAAATATTGTAAATGAAGTAGAATAACAGAGTGAAGAGTCTGCAAACAAAGTCAAAACTGCACTCTTACTCCACATTCAGCAAAACCTAGGAACATGTGTAAGACAAACCCAGCAAGTAGTGCAAGCTGTCACATGCACAGTCTGGAGGTGGCACAAGCTATCACATGCACAGCCCGGAGGTGCTGCAAGCTGTCACATGCACGGTCCGGAGGTAGTGCAAGCAGTCACATGCATGGTCCGGAGGTGGTACAAGCTGTCACATGCATGGCCCAGAGGTGGTGCAAACTGTCACATGCACGGTCCAGAGGTAGTGCAAGCTGTCACATGTATGGTCTGGAGGTGGTGCAAGCTGTCACATGAATGGCCCAGAGGTGGTGCAAGCTGTCACATGCACAGTCCAGAGGTAGTGCAAGCTGTCACATGCACAGTCCGGAGGTGGTGCAAGCTGTCACATGCATGGCCCGGAGGTGGTGCAAGCTGTCACATGTAAGTTCCAGAGGTGGTGCAAGCTGTCGATCTGGTGGTGGTGCAAGCTGTCACATGCACGAACCGGAGGTGGTGCAAGATGTCACGTGCATGGCCTGAAGGTTGTGCAAACTGTCACATGCGCAGTCCGCCATGCAGTCTACACACAAAAAGGAAAATATTAATGGAAGTAATAAGGATTAGTGAATACCCTGCAAGCTAAGTATCCTTTTGGTTCATTAAAAATGGAAGAGAGAGAGAAGTATAGGAAGAACGAAATTAGATACAGCAAGCAAGAACACTGTCAAGTAAAGAAAGTTGGTGGAGGTAAGATATGTTTTAGTGAAGAAGGGACCCCATTTATATTAAATGAGAGGGAAATCTTCCATCAACAAATTCCAATAATCATGGCCACACAGGTAGAAACTGCATTCTCCAAAGCTAAGAATACAGCTTCCATGGGCCAGAGAACATCCCAGGCTGTGTACTACATGAACTACAAAATGAACTGGCACCTCAACTAAGTGTCATGTTTAATCATAGCCTCACCTCAGGCTTTGTGCCCACTGAGTGGTGCACAGCTACAGTTTTCCCGCTCCACAAGGGAGGATCCGCATTGGATCCCAGGAACTACAGTCCCATCAGTCTAACAAGCCTGATCTACAAGGACATGGAACGCATTATCAGGGAACTTATAAACAAAGACATTGGCAACCTTCAAACACTGGACCCCACCCAGTTTGGGTTTGTGAAGGGCCAATCTTGTCTCCTGAATCTGATTGACTTTTTTGAATAAGTCTCCAGAGCTGTGGACGAGGGTAAGGCAGTCCACACAGCCTATGTGGACCTCGCCAAGGCCTTCAACACCACCCTCTACTCTGGAATCATAGATAAACTTACTAAGCTGGGCATAAATCCTTATGTCACTCGATGGGTTGCCAACTGGCTTACTGACAGAACCCAGACTGTTAAAGTAGCCGACGACAAATCCAGCTCCAGACAAGTGACATGTAGAGTACCTCAGGGTTCAGTCCTGGGACCACTATTGTTTGGCATCTACTTCTCTGAAGTACAGGCCAACACTAAGGGACTCTGGCTAACAAAGTTCGCAGATGACTGCAAAATGGGAGCCATTATTGAATCCCCAAATGATGCGGATATTCTTCAAATGGGCCTTACAGAAACAGATGCCTTGTGCCAGAGCCATGAGCTCAAGCTTAACGCCAAGAAATGTATAGTTATCCCCTCTGGAAAAAAACATGTACCCATGAATTACCACATAGGTGGCAGGACACTAACATCGAAAGTGTGATGAGAGACTTAGGGACACAGGTGGACAGTGGTTTCACTTTCCATAACCACATCGCCACAACAGTCAGGAAATCCTTCTATGTGGCACACCTCATCACTAAGGGCTTTTTGTCCAGAAAAAAGGAGGTCATTTTCCCACTGTACTCATTCCTCATTAGACCCATTATAGAGTATATTGCCCCATTTGGTATGTGCCTCGCAAGACATCTGCAACAGCTGGAAAGGCCACAGAAATACCTCACTAAAAGAATCATAGGCCTAAAGCAGATGCCATATGCTGACGGTCTAAAAAAAGTCTGGCTATACTCTGTGGCATATCATCTATTCAGAGGCGATCTCTGCTTAACATACAAGGCCATGTCAAACCTAGAGCTGTTGGACATGCTACACTTAAAGGAATCCCAATCCTTCAGAGCCATATGCTCCAGGGATCTAAACCTTGTCATCACAATGAACAAAACATGCTGGAGGGATAGGTTCCTGACCCAGAGACTCCCCAGACTCTGGAATAGACTGCCCATACATGTCAAGCAGAGTGCCTCCTTGGCCCTCTTCAAAAGGAACCTTGATGATTGGATGGGAGATATGAAATTCATCCCGGGGATCATGTCAGTCGCCCTGCTAGACAGGGGTCCAGGGAAGTAAATACTGTGGGAAGAAATAGCCAGGGAATTGTTATGGCTAGGCTTGCATATGCCTTAGGGCCGATAGCCTAGTATCAACCTATGAACCTATGAACCTAAGAGAGGAGAAGAGAAGAGAACAATGGGAGAGAAAGGGAGACTTTGGGCAGGCAGTACAGGTACACAGACACACATGGAAGACTCAGTCCCTATTAAATAAATGAAAAGTGGAAATGTCAAACGGCCAAATAAATGAAAAGACCTTTCCTCGATATCGTTATTGTAAGATCGCGGTACAGTGAAGGCTGGAAATGTTGCTCTTTCTTCACTGTACTGCGATCTCGGAGTTGATATATATAATTAGTGGAGGTGTAGGGAGCGCAACCCCCCACAATATTAATTCTGAAGAACGGCCTTTTCATTTATTTGGCCATTCGACATTTCCACTTTTCATTTATTTAATAGGGACCCTGGAAGACTAGAGTCAAATAGGGTGGATGCCAGACACACAAAGCAAGGAAGACATTGAAGACACATAAACAGAAAACAAAGGCTAGGCAATTGATTGTGAATAAGATGAGGTACAAACAGCCTACCAACTACTGACACAACCCCCCCCCCCCGGGGCATTACCAGCACCCTGTAGGTGGCGGCAGTGGGTTAAGCTCATCATGAATGAGATGAGTTAGCAGAATTGTTCAATGCATCAATGTCAGAAGTGTGTAAATGACTCAGTATAACAGCCCTCACCCAAAGCATTCAGCATAGCAGTGAAAAGGATAGTGACAGGTGCTGGTCATCCAGTATGCTCCACAGTCACTGAGGACAAGTAATATCTGGCTTCCCCAAATATTGATGATGGGAGGAACAGGCATTGGACCTGAATGTGTTAACACAGGTTCTAGGAGTGACCTGATGCAAAGTGTCTCAAATGGAGACTGTCCATAAACAGAGTGCAGGAGTGAATATACCAACAAAATGGTACTTACACTAACCTTCACAGACACATCAGGCAAACAGGTTCAGGGGCCCAGTACTACCACAGGCTGATGTTCTATATTTGGGTGTGGAAATTTAGTTGTCAGTAAATAATGTGCAGCCCATTGGACATTCGGCTTGGAGGTTAAGATTACCAAATAGGAATGCTAAGTATTTGTACCTACAGATTGCAGCACCAGTATCATGACTCCTTGTAGAAGCTGGGCTAGTACAACAATCTGAGGCCGGTCATCTACCAATGTGTGAAAATGAAGCCAACATACAAAGTTCATAGTCTCAGGACACACTGACACTTTCCATCTCACTCATGGGGGAGCCAACACCATGTGGCTGGGATGACTCCATCTCACCCCTGGGTGAGCCGACACCATGTGGCTGGGATGACTACAGGATCTCCCACACCTGCTATATGAGCTGAATTAATAAAATAATCCATCCATGAAACTCATGAACATTGGAATATGGATATAAAGTATAATAAAAGAAAAAAGAAATATAATTATTAATTCTTAGTTGAAAGACCTAAATCCTCTAAAGGAGTTTGTCTTTTAGGGTTTTCCCAGTTAGGGGCCGCCACAGCGGAACTCTGGTCCGCTAATGATTGGCAGTAGATTTTTATGGTGCCAAATTGCCAGCCCGATGCCCAACCTTCAGAGAAGGCACGCCCATTTACGCATGTCTTTTGGAGGCCATTCGACCACTGGGAGGACATGCAGACTCCACACAGAAGGCACTCCAGCTGAGAATTGAATAGGAGAATTCTTGCTGTGAGGCAACAACGCTACCGCTGTACCACCGTGGCTTAAATCCTTGATCTAAAAAAAAAAAAAAATGATATTCATAACTAATTTAGAACAAACCAAGAATCAGCAGCATGTATGGTCTCCTTCCCTGATTAGGGCATCTGCAACTAATTTTACTGGCTTGCTATGCACTGAAAAGGGAGACTGTATCAATGATTTTAAAAACGTGTCACCAAACTCCACAGAATCATAAGTAATTGAACAGATCTGGTCAAGTACAGCACAAACAGAAAAAGATCTGACCAAGATGGGGAATGGAAAACTGTATTTTACCTATGATACAGAGAATTACTAGGCGTGAGTGCGTGCGTGTGTGTGCCTTCTGTGGAAGGTTGGGCTGGCAAATCGACACCATAAAACTCCACTGCCAATCATGAGCAGACAGACCCCTAACCAGGAAAAGCCAAAAGAAGAAGAAGAACAGCACATGATATCACACAGCATCTGGAAACCAGCAAACACAAAAAAAAATGTATCAGCCATGGCCATTAGTGGCATTAAGTAGACACCCGTGGTAAGAGGCTGAAATCATACTTTTTTCTTTATCTTGATCTTTTTGAATTACTAATGCCTTTGTCGCATTCGTCATAAATGTTTAATTTTATTTTCTTATTTTCTGTGACCTATACCAGCTAAATGGAAGTTGTCACAATGATTATATTTTATAGTCAGAGTTTGCTTTGTCTAGTAAGGGATACTTTGTTCACAGTAAACATGCCATACCAAGGACCTGAGTATCACCCTTATTTTGCCTGTTCTGTGACTTAAAATGGCAAGATAAAGAATTATTCTTTCTTATAGTCTTTGTTTCTAGAGATAGTATGAATATATCTTTTTTTCAACAGCTCTGTCTGTCTTGTCTTATTAGTAATGTTAACTGACAGGCTTTTACATCAGTTTTTAATGTTCTGCCAGAAAGATTTGCTAAATTACTTGATTTATCCAACCTCTGTCTTATGCCAGATTGCCTTATAGTAGCCCATCTGACAGTTTCCTTTAATTTTGTAAAACAGTTTATATTAAGTATAACCACGCAGTGTCCCTATATATTCTTCACTTAGTGTCAGGCTCCAAAGAAAAGTGGTTTACTGTTTTGATTTGGATGCAGTGATTAATTTGTTTTGATAAAACTGTAAATGTTCTAGATGCAGCAATGCTTTCTCTAACCACTGAATGGAAGAATGTTTCTACTAGCTGCCACTGCTACTAAAAATGCCAGGAGAAAATATCGTGAGATCTCACATACTTCCAAAAACAAGGTGTACACAGAATGAAAAACTGGAAACAGTTAAACTATGCTATTCTTTCTATTCAATGTTTGAGGCTTGAAGAAAAAGAATGAACAATATTATTTAATTGGAGCTAATTGACATATGAGTGATCTCGTTTAGATATTCCAGTAGCAAATAATCTAATAGAAATGTACAAGGCTATGACTGTACAGAAATGAAACTGGCAAAAAAAGTTAGCAAGGAAACCAATGAATTAGTGCAGCATTTTACAATTGCATACCTACGAGAGAGGGAAGGCTGAAAAATCTACCGCTCACTTCCTAGCTCATACATTTGCACAGTATACAATATTTTACATTTCTAAGGGATACAAAAAAATGGAAATGCATTTTCTGGCACTTTCTTTAGTGATTGTTCTTACAAACTGCTTGAAAACCCATCACAGAAACTGTATAACAGTTTTCTGTTGGCGACAGTAAACTCCTGGTCATATCAAATACTTAACAATAATCAGCATTCTTGGCATTCAGATTTACTGTTGTGTTTCTCCCAGCAGATCCAGAAAGTAGCCTAGAAAGCATGTAGTTATATGTAAGTAAAACAGATTGATTATATCATACAGAAATATAACGTAAGACATACAGACGACAGTCTGTTTAGCATATATAACTTAAAACTGAGCACGGTATGACAGGTGTACAAACGCTGCATTACATTTATATCTTCAAAGCAACAAAATGAGCAATGATAGGAAAAAAGTCCATTCGTACTACATACTATATTATATTATATTATTATGATTTCCACTGAGGTCTTGTTCAGATTTAGCTTTAATTCCACAACGTCACTGTATTTGATTAACAGTTTTATTCTACTTTTTCCTTAGTTTGTTCTAATATATTTATCAGATTGTTTAAATGGAAAAGCTGAACACTAATGGTGGCTTTTATTTATTTATGTATTTGCATATTGTCATAGGGAAGGTCAGACTGAGTCATGCAAGACTCCTTTTCAGCAGAGCCTTGGGGAAAAACTCCAAAACACATACTTAGTTAGACAAAAAAATCTTACAAATAGATTAGAGCAGACACTTTGTGAATATCAATATCTGAAGTGTTGTGAGTACAGATTCAACATAGACTAGAAGGTTTTATATATATATATATATATATATATATATGTATATATATATATATATATATATATATGTGTGTGTGTGTGTGTGTGTGTGTGCATGTATGTATGTATGTGTATGATTATCAACAATTACAATAGTACAAACATCAGCTGAAAATAAAATAAATCCATTATAAATAGGGTAGAAATGCAATAACATGAGGAACTAATCTCAAAACAAATTTGTATCAATAAAAAAAATATAATGTTCAAAACGTGTGTCCACTATAAATAGGTTGGCATAAGGGGGTCATATAAATAATGGCTAAATTAAAAAATATCAAATTATATATTTATTGGAGTGGAATGAAAAGGTATGTCAACTGACATGAGAAATGGACTATAATAAAGGTGGCAAGCAATAAGGCAAAGGGTTGAGCAACTAGAAAGGTAGTGTAGCTGAAATTACAAACAAAATGAAGCTAGAAATGATATAATATAGCCTGGGTGTAGCAGAGAATTTGCAGTTCTCAAAGAAGGAAATGTCAACAAGGAGATGAAGAAGGAAGCAGTCAGGATAAATCATTTGTAGAACAGTGAGAACAGCAGTACAAGAAGGGAGAGTAAGAGTCAAAAGTTGGCAGAGATCCAAACTTACTGAAATGTTTAAAAATATAGGGGATCGACTGTAAACGTCGGTGAGGGGGAATTGCATTGTTAATCTCCAAGGTGTTACAGAAAAGAGGTTCAGAGTTCACACCAACAGTTATGAAATTCTGCTTTTTGAATTCCAGGGTCCTATTCAAAATGAGTTACACTGTTAAAAAGGCCATCTTCTTCTTAAGTACATAACAAGTACTGCCAAAAGACACATTGCCAGTATAATTTAAACATTAGGAATGTAAATTCCCCCACTCCAGTTATATCTTCTTGATTCAGTACACAGTTTTACTCTCATTCTACCAAAAAGGTGACCTAAATGACTCCCTACTAAAACATAAGACTCATAACAGCACGCCCCAACATGCTGAAAAAGACCAAAAAGTTATGATAACTGTGATTGTCTGACTTTGTTTTATTTCTGTTTAAAACTGTTATATGCAGAGGGGTATGCCCCCTGCACCTCCCTTATGTGATAGACAAACCACCCCTAACTATCTATAGCTATACATATATTTTATATATATATATATATATATATATATATATATATATATATATATATATACAATCTCCAAGATCACCATACCGCTAAGAAAAGGGAATATTCTAAGGAGCAGGAGTCTCATGCTTAGTATAAGCACATCCGCATTTATCACCTCCATCGTCACAACACCTTAAAAAATGTGGAAATTCATCCAAAAAGGGAATCACCTCTGGCACAACTCACCAACAGTGATTTCCTATGGGGGAGCCCTCATCAGCTAGGAGTGAGTGTTCAGTCATTGCCCACCCGTTGGTTACCCATTCAAGACTCGTACTGAGTCTCAGAACTTCAGATGCTTGCCGACTTTAAATACAACAATTATTACCCTGCAGGCATGGCTATGCTAACAACATATTTCATGTCTATCTGCTATAATTATGTTTGCCCACCTACATGGTCGTTGCATGATCGATAGGTTTCGTCTTTTAAAATGGTCTCAGTTATTCTAAAATGAAGTCTCATCAAAAGTGAAGTTTATTTTGTAGCATGAATTGTACTTGAAAATCTGTATTTGGCTACTTTCATCTGTGTTTTTGCAACTCAGCGTTTTTTTTTTACTTAAATTTACATTCAGAAATCTAACACATTGTTTGTGTTTCATTTTCACTGCTTACAATTTATTTGCTCAAAATCATATATGACAAATAAATTACACTGTGTTACAACTTCAAGATCCAGCATATATTATTAGATATTAGCACACACAACTAGATTTTGGACTCACCACTCTTGCTAGAAAGCTAAAAAAAAAAAAAAAAAAAAACCCAAAAAACATTTTTATCTTATTGTGCTATATTGTGTTAATTTCTACGTGTCTCTCTTGTCATTACTATTTTATTTTTAATTTTTTTCTTACCAAAAATAACCTGAAGGAGTCTGCATACTGATGTAACTTTGCTTTTTTGTTGTGCATTTTCTTTCCCAGCATTCACCATGATTTCTCAGAAAGTGATATTGTTTTTCCATACTCTCTTCTGCCAAATCATATTTGCGTTTGCTTAGAATGAAAACATTATGAATTACTGCTAACCTTGAAGACCTCTGGATAGAATGTCTAAAACATTCATCTAACAATACCATCTGCTTTGTGTTCTCTGTCATGTTTTAAAAACTTTGCAATAACCAATTTATTTTTCTGCCATTAAACATGTCTTTCTTTGCATGTTTGATAAATACAAATCATTTAGTTTCTTTTGTCAGTCTGCCTTTATCATTAGTATCAATATATTCACTCTGAAACTATAAAGTAAAAGATTTACTAACTCCCAGAGGATCTGTAGGATTATATTCCCAGGGGATGGAAGGAACATGGCTGTGTAAAACAGCATGCAGCCAATGACTTCTGAATTCATGGAAACTTGATAGATTTATGATCACGGTGGGTCAGAAAGAACAGAATTACAAATACCTTGCTATATGGATTTTCTCCTGATCAAAAAGCTTGTAATGCAATGGAGATGAAAGTGCCAGGGAGATAAATTATAAAGAAAGTGTCATGAAATTTCATTAAAGCCCATCACACAAAGCAGTGACGAAGCTGAATAGGATAGAAATGCCTTAGAAAGGGAGTGGTCCTTCTCTAAGGAGTTTGTATGTCCTCCCTGAATGCGTTCAGTCAAAAGACACACCAAGTTAACTGACAAGTGTCTAAATTTCTAGATAGCATGCAAAGATTATATGACATGCCAAACAATTTTAGTGACTGGATTGTTACAATAGAGGAATCATGAGATGTTACTTTGAAAGATGAATTGTTTACAAAATTACTACTTTTTGAAGTGAAAAGGATTGCTTTAGTTTTTGGGGCATTCTTTGCCTAGATTTATTTAATTAAATTTCTGCTTGATTATACGATCTTTAATAATTACGATAATAAGGAAATAGGTGAAAATTGTTATAAAAACTGCATGTCCCCTCCTTATATCTAGCAGCTATCGTGCAGCACTAAAGTTCTGAGCTATCAGCACACTGCTTCCTCAAGTCATGGGTACATGGTTTTATTTCTTCCACTTCTGTTTTCCTACTGTGTGATTTTCAGCAAGTTGCTTAATGAGTCTGTGATCCTAGTTCACCTTTGTAAAGGGACACTTGTAGCCATTTGGCTTAGCTGGTTAATAAATAGTAAAAAATGCAGTATAACAATGCTAACTTCTAGTTTCCCATAGTTTGAAAATGTAAGGTTTGTGAACTAAGCAGTTGATCTGATTAATGACAGGATGAGATGTAGTTTCTGATGCTAAGGTAAGGTGTTTTGGAAGAAGGGTGCCTGCTGCATTTGATAAGTTTTATTATATTCATTTTTTAGAAGTTTTCAAGATCTGTTCAAAAACACTCAGGCCCTAAAAGATGAATTCCACATTCCAAGCTGCATATCAATGATAATGCATTCTCTTTTCCAAGGCCCAAACTGTAAGAGTCCTTCCCACCTGAAATGAAAGAGTCACCCTGTTATTCCAAATTCCATATTCTACTAAAATCTCATAAAGTTAATCAAGCTGAATGTATGTGTTACCCCTCAGGTCACATCAGTAACATCTGCTTTAATGCTTCTCCACTCCACCTCATCCCCTAAAATACTCCTTTTCACATCTGATTCATTTTGCTCTAATTTTTCCAATGTTTGAGACTTTTGTACATATTGTAAATTAGTTCATTGGACTGCTATGTCTCCTAGACTCTGCCGTACCATTGTACTGTTTTACTGTCACTTATGTATTACTGTACTCTTGTTTATTTTGCATGTCTGGTCAGTTTTGACGCTGGCCTGACACTGAAATCAGTCAGATTTGATCAGTGCTCTGTCCAGTAAACAAAGTTAAATAAATAAACTGCTATGAGTTGAAGCTGATATGTAGTAGATATGGCATTCCAATGTCTGTGGGCCACTTAACCAAATTTAATGAAGACGTAAATAAAAACATCTGCTACTTCAGATGCAAGTACAGTCTGTCAAGTGACTGGGCTGCCTATGGGTAATGAGTCTGCCTAGCAAATTATACTGTTCCAAAATTGAATTAGATGAGTCAGTAGATGGTTTGTTTGGAGAAAATGTAGTTTTTTTCTATGCCCATGCAGGACAGCTCACCAAAACAAATAGTAATGAAGACTGTCAGTGAACTGCATGACCATTTACAAAAATAAATAAATAAAATACAAATTGCCACTAGTAGGAAACAGTTGACATGGCTGAAAAAAATATATATAAATCCTGCAAAATGCAGGCACTCCATGGCAACCAAGACATAATCCATGAAAAGATAAAACCTAAAAACTACAGGGAGAACAAGTGCAGAGGTAAGGGAGCATCACCAACATCACGTTCTTAAACACAGACTTTAGTAGCCCAGCCTCCTGGATTACCTATAAGCCACAGTTTCGGTATTGAGAAGGTTATCTGCTCAAAGATTTATTCTGTAATACTGTGCTTTCCTTTTTCATCCTAACTGAAGGATGCTCAGTTTATTATGATTGTCATGTATACTCCTAGAGATCAGCTTGAACCCAGTATTGTTGCATGTGAGAGTCCCATATGTGTCCACTTACAGCAGCATGTCTACTCCTCAAGTTAAAAAAAACAGTTAAACTCCAAAATACGGACAATGTGGAATATAGAATTAGTTCATAAAGTCCACAAACAGTTTATTAGATCACAAAGCTTTCGGGAATGGCCCTTCTTCAGTGTGTACATTCATCAAAAACCAGCAGTACTTACTCAGTCATTAAAACCATGTGACACAGGCAATAAAACAATGAACTAATCAAGATGCCCCTTATTGCTTCACTGTAAGTATTTGCACACAAAACCCTTTCACTTCCCTGAACTCACGATATGCAGACCGATAAATATATTAACTTCATTTCCTGATCAAAGCTGAAGAACTATTGCTTCTACCGGGAAAGCAGAATGCATCTTTAAGTGTTCGCTGTTAATTTGAATTATACATTCAGCTTGGCATTCTATATATGGCCAGTATTTAGGTCAGCTAAAGCAATAAGACCTCTCAACTGACCGTTTTATGAGGTGAATTCTAAAGTGTCAGTTAAACTTTTTAAGACAAACACAGGTGGGTGAAAGGGAACGGGAAAGGATTGGAAAAACAATGAAAAGGTCATCTCTTCTAACGAATCAAGGATACCTTTTCTAGTTTTGATTACATCTGGTGAGAATTACCTTCAAAAACTTGGTTACAATCCTAGAAAAAGTGTTGCAAGCTACTTGATAAACTGTTATTGTTTTAATGATCATAACATTAAATGATTAAATGAGGACTGATGTGGCAATATGTTTACAGTCTGACAGAACCAAGTATAACTCACATGTATCTGAAAGGTCATGGACTGCTCTTACTTCACTTCCTTTCACATTTGCAAGTTGTTCCCTATGCTCTTACTTCTATACTATTTTTGCATGTTAGGAGGAGCTTTATCTATCAATTTATCTACCTGTATATACACATATATACCAATAAGGCAACTATTTTCACATGCTTTGCCCCCTCTGTGGAACTCCTAGACTTCATGCATCATTTGTTTTACCTCTGTATGCCTTCCACTTGACTGTTTCACTGTACAATTAAAACAAAATTAAGCCAGAAACGAAGAAGAATTTAAATATTTCTGTAAGTTACTCATTTATGAAAGCAATGCAGATTGAAGTAAAAATGGCATTAACTACAAATGATCCTTGTGTGCACATTGACATATTCATTTGAAATTTTCAGAAAATGTGCGTCACTGTATAATGTTGTTCTGTCTGGAGCTAAGTGACTGCATGTTCTTTTGTGCCAGCCTGGCATAGTGCCTGATGTTTAGACGTTCCCACTGATTTATATTTTAGAGCATAAAATCATTTGTACTGTGTCTGGTGTACTGCCTTGTCTCACGTAGATTAGTTCATTAAGTGTTGCAGTACACTGGATGCAATGTTTATATGTTCGTTTAAGAAGATGCACATTTTCTTAATTTCTCAGATACCATAACTTTTAAAAGCACTTTCTATTCAATACTTTGAAACAAGGCTGTACCCTCCTGCTCTGTGACTTCATTTTTATTCAACATTTATTTGCTACTCAGGTGGGGTTTACAATTATTTTCTGTTAAGTTAAAAAGCAGGTGTTGTGTTTTTGTGGGTTTAATCGAGTTTCTGGGATTTCAATGTTCTTGGCTTGATCTTTTCAGTTTTGAGCTTGTGAAAATTCTAGATTGTGACAGGGTCCCATGACTTCATATTGACTCAGCAGATAATCACCAGTTAAGTGGGGTTTAGATGTATTTTCTGTTAATTTAACAAAAGACTATATATGAAGGAACTTTATTCAGTGATGATAAAGGACTTAGTCCAGAGTGTTTCTTTTCCTCCTTTTTCCGTAATTGTCCCTGCATGCAGTAGCATTCATATCTTTATGCAACATCTAGCAGCTGCTAGCTACTAGTTTGTCTCCATTAGGTGACACTCCAAATGCAAAGTTCATTAGGGAACACAGTAAGCATTTTATCTCAATTTCTGGCATATGTGGATGGCACAGGGGTTCCAAACACTAGGGATTAGTGAGGAAAACATTACTGAATCTGTAGTATCATGATGGTTGTTGCTTATGACAGTTCTATCTTCAATTTTCTTGTGTGATTTTTTTTTCTTAATTTATTTCCAAAATCTGGCAATCCGAACAGATAGATATGAAAATTAAGAACTGCCAGATTTAAGTAAGTTGTGAGATCATTCCTTTAAGCTCCAAAATGAAGCTCTGCTATTTTTTATACCTGACTGCTCAATTTAATTTCCGAGAATAATAATAGATCATGACTCATACCTAAATAACTTACCTGTAACAGCTCATGTAACAACTAATTTTTAGTTCTGTAAGACAAAATCTGGAGCAAACACTTCCATGTTCCAGTAAAGTCATTGGCTCAGTGCTCCTAACACACCACTTACTTTATTATCACTGCTATATCTGCCTTTAAGTAACTTCTGCATTTAGGCCACTTTCCAGACTTCTATGTAAAGCAAGAATGGATATGGAGTTAAAACGGAACGTGAAAAAAACAAATGTGTAGTGAAAACTGCTTACATTTAATGTAAGTTGCAGTAAAACTTTATTCAGCAGGATATTACTTCAAGGGTCCATAGCAAACATTGCAAAGATATTTAATTATACGTAAAGTGTGAATGAGACTTACGGCTTTGTAGTCTTCCCATGATTTCTGGAAGTCCACACTGCCATTGCTTCTGCGCTGAATCACTGTCCACCCTCCTCCATTGAGCTTCATGTCACAGAACACCTAGAAGGCGGACATATGGATGCAAATTGAGCATTTGTTGTGAGTCATTTCTGATAAAAACAACACAAGTAGTTATTTTAATAACTATCTCAAAAATCAAAGCTAATTCAGTTTTGGTTGGTCACTGTGAAAACAAACCAAGAAATTTAAAAAACAAGAAAGAACTGCAATCCACATTATCATTCTGAAAGAGTGATTCAGACATAGCAATAATCTACGAAGAAGGTGGGAAAGAGGAACAGATGCCAGTTCACACTTACTGAGGTAGGCAGGTATATGGAAGGCCATCTCACTATAACGCTGGTATGTACTGGACAGAGAGGTGGACTGCAGGCAGCATCTGAGCCTGGAACATGTGCTCAGCTCTGCCAGAACACATTCATGTGATATCCTTCATATAATATGTGTAGAATGTGAAACTTTATAGGAAAGGGCATGGCAGGCCATCACATCTTTGTGCAAGCTCACCATTCACTCAGGAGGGAGGGAGGGATACTAGATCCGGAAAACAGAGAATCTTCCATGGCTACATGCTGTTATCCCAGGGATGAATAGGGATTACATGAGCATAGATCTTGATGAATGCCACAAATGGCAACTAACACAATACCCCTTCTCCACAAAATAATCAGCATACAGTATATACTGCGCTGTATAAGAATTCCTCTCCCCAACCTCAAAGTCAGGTAAATGCAATGCTGCATTCAGAAGGTAATGTCACATTAGCAGCTTGTGTTTTTTACTTCTGTTTCTATCCCCACACTCCCACAACCATCAAACATACCTCTCAACTGTACAGATTTTCACAGTATGTCCAGATTTTGGCCTCATATTTTTTGGTCCATTTTTCATAAAATTGTGGTTTTCTGGCAAATTAGTGATGAATCATTAGAGATTGAAGTTTGAAAATAATGACAAACATTTGAGTTTCAGAATTCATAGCCTTCAGAAAAGTCATGCTAATGCAAAACCTGTTATTCTATCAACTTTTTAAGTTTATAAGAGCATTATTTAAAAATTGTCCCCATTTATGGGCCTTTGTCCCACTTTAATTTATGGCTTTGTCCAAATTTCTTGCTCTAAGAGGTTGAGAGGTATGCCATCAAACCATCACAGCACTTTATGGACTCTGCTGCACCCTTTCTCCCTTTCAGAGATACTGGGAGAAGTGCACTAGAGTTACAGATTATTGGTCTTATATAGCAGGAAGAATTGTTTTCTTTTTTTTTTTGTTGTAGGCCTCTAACCCTGCCCCTGGAGATCTAACACAATCACCTCAAGCAAGCAGTTGGCTGCATCAGCCTAATGATGCGTGTATGTCTCCACAGTGATACCGGCAGACAAACACAGTGCAAGCAATTATTGGCAGGCCAGAGCACATGCCTGGCCTTAACACCTGTCTGCCACTGTGTGTCAGTACTGGGTTGCTTCTATCCAGGATGGTGGACATTGTATTGACCACTCAGTCTTACTCTCTGCCCTGTGGACACTCCAGTGGACAGATTATTGGCTAACCCTGCAACATTGATATTACAGTCAGCTTTAATCCATCTGTACCACAAGGTAAATATTTACAGTTATCACAAGCTGTACATTGCTGAAGACAGATCTAAACAATTCCTTACTTTTATCATAAGGTCAACATGGTACTGTACTATGTGAATCTGTTAAGGTGTATCCAGAGAAAACTCATACAACAACACTAAAATAATCTAATTTTCAGGGAGTGGGGGTCTTCTTTAGGATACCTATATTATCACCCCCAGAAAGTCATGCAGAAGGAGAAAAAGTTAATATAAAAAGCTACAAAGCCAACACTGCACTACTGCATGTGTTGAAAACTGTTATTTCAATAATTGTATCTTAAAAAGTGTTATTAAGAGCTTTGAGAAGAACACTTTCTATCTGTGCAATACTGGCACAGGTTTTCCACACTAAGTGGCCACAGACGTGATAAATACGCAGCTTATACTGAAATACTAGAGGTGACATATTGCTTCAGACAAGGCAAAGAAAAAAAAAGGCAGTCTAAATGTTTCATATCAGATCCAACTTTGAAAGCAGCATTTATGAGTTATCACTTAACCATAGTTTAGCTTTTGTAAAATGTATAAAAGTCATCATTTTCTGAATCCTACAATTTGAGTAAATAATATTCATTCAAAATGTTCAAAATTTAGATTTCTTCATGCTCTAACAGGAGTACTCAGATTCCCAAAGAGTTTTTTAAATGTATTGAATAATGAAACACTCTATCCACATATCAGTATGAACTTTACAATGTATTTAGGTTTTGTGTGGATTTTCTGTTTCAACACAAATAGCTGTAAAATCCTTAGTAATAGGATTTTATCCTGTAACCAGCTGCCACTTATGAAAAGGAATAATTATACTGAACAAATTAATCAGAATGTACTTGCTTTATTAGACATTGTTGTTTGTTAGAGTCATAGTTGTGGGTTAAGAAGCTACATAAAAATATTCGCAACAAAAGCCCATGGGTCGTTAATTTGAATATATTATACAAGACAGATTGATAGCCTTAAGAATAAATGAATTTACAAGTGTAGTTTGAGCTACATGACCATATATTTTTTTTTAATCTAAAGGTGACACTGTTAGTAGGGACAATACTCAGGTAATACGAATCCCACCATGCACATTTAAAAGTCCAATTCCAAATCCAGAGATATGACTACATCTTTGATACAAAGTAATCACACTGATAGGATAAAGTCTTAAAATGTAAGAAACATAATTCTGATGTTGTTATGATGCCATCACAGCAGTATTATTCAGTTGTATAACTATTACATCATAGTTTAGATGGGTCTATATTAAATCACCGAATGCTTAAAAAAGCGAACGGTGATTGATCGACCCTATGTAAGTGAAAGCTTACAATGTCGAAGTGTCAGAACAGCAATTTTTTCCCAAGGGAAAAAAAATCGCTGTTCCAACAACAAAAAAATAAATAAATAGAAATGAATTTAAACATTACATTAAGTGGGGGAACATCCCCCCTACTTAAATATACCAACTCCAAGACTGCACTACAGTGCTGAAAATGGCAAAGTACCAAATCGGCCAAGCAAATTCTTTCCTAGGGAAAGAATTTGCTTAACGGCTACTTTGATATTTTCCGTTTTCTGCCTTTTAAGTTTGACCACGATGCATTCGAAAGAATGCATCTTTGGTCTTCTAATATAGACCCATTTAGATCTATATGCACAATGACAAATGTGCTTTTTTGTCACTTCCTTTTTCCATCTGGAGATTAGACGAATAAAAGTTTTGCCACAGGCAGTTCCTGCCGCTAATCCATATTAAGTTCTTTCAAACAGATAGTGAAGCAATGGATAGTGGTAAAGCCTTTACATTGACTATATTTGAGCCTGACTAAGGTGTTTGACCCTATTCACCATGCAAACATTATTGACAGACTTATAAATTGAACTGCATTCATATACTGCATGGTTAGTACATTTGATTAAGCTATGAGTTGTTAAAAAGCTGCATCCTGTGGTGCAGAGTTTGATCCTCTCAGCCTTCATTTGCCTATGTGACCATGAGCAAGTCACTTAACAAGGCAATGCACTGAAGTAACTGAAAAATTGTGCTAGACTCTGCAGTGGTCTTTTTGACCACATGCCGAGTAACTACCTGATAGAACACGTGGTTAGAGTCACATATTCCACTTTTTAAAGTAAAACCCTTACCAGTGGTGTAACATAGGACTCAGTGAAGGCCTTCTGCTATTTGACATCTGCTTCTCAGACTTTAGGGCCAATACTCCAGGCCTATGGTTATCTAAGTCTCTGGACTACTGTAAATTAGGTGTTGTTATTTGATCATCCTCTGACTATCAATAGCTCCTGAATGGGTTTTACTGTGTTAACCATTGATGCTAGGACTAAGGTCTGAAATTAAATGTGAAAACTATAGTATAATTAATTTTGGTAAAAAAAAATGTTTCACGTCATACCTTACAGGTGACAATCAGACACTGCTGTAAGTAGCCTAGACACTCTTTGTAAACCATTCATTCACAACTGCAACACCTGGAGCAAACCCACACAAACACAGGGTGGACATGCAGACCCTACACAGAAGACACCCCAGCTATGAATCAAACCAGGGAACCTCTTGCTATGAGGCAGCAATGCTATGTGTTGAGCCACTGTGCTACCTATCATACCTTCTTAATGACTTCCTAATACTCCAAATAGCCTTCTATCTGGTTCATCTAACTTCCAAAAGTGTCTCCTCTAGATCCAGCGAAGTCCTAATTCACCTTTACTCATATCTCATCAGACCCAGTACTGAATACAGTTCCCCTTTTGGCATTATCTAAACCTCTCACTCAACTTGACAGATTTCAGAGATTCCTAACTAAATAAATCAATAGCTCTATGGCTGTCAACTATCCTGACAGTGTGGTCTCTTGCAGACTCATAAATTATGCCTGTTACTGGCCTTTTGAGGCATGAAGGCTCCGACACTTCTTGACCTGTTTCTTTTTTACTAAAAAATGCTTCCTCAAATACATTTTTAAAGTAACAAAACCTTCATTTACAGATAAACGAAACAGACTGTAATGATAGGCTCATATCCTGCAGTATTACGCACATCTGGTCCAAACTACCTGTGAAATAGAGTAGCATTGTTTCCACCATCAGAATAAACCTAGACAGTTGGATGGTTAGACTCAAATTCTTCTCCTTGCCTTAGTAACTTGAGGATATGGTTTAATGGCTAGGCCTTTAATGACTTGTAGACTAATTGCCTTGTACTTACCTATGTAGCCCATGAACCTATAATGTAAGCAGTTCTTTATTTCTCTCAGAGAGGCTAGGCTCATGCTGGTAATTCTCATCATTACTGGAGAAACAGACATTAACATTAAAACACGTACATAAAATACTTGGTTGCATAGTAAAGTTTGCTAGAACTGTGAGAAATAGTGGGAAAGCAGTCATTATTGTAGGTTAATACTATACATTTTTCTTGCCATTTTAAACTATATATTTACATCATGCAATATTCCACTCGACTTGCAAGATGGCGCTTGTGTGAGAAGTCAAAGTTCTCAGTTCAGTCTCCCACTAACACAAAAGATAATTGGATGCATTTTATTTTTTTCTGTTTGTAATGTCTGTTTTTCATTAAGTGATAATAATTTATATCCATTTGCAGCATATTAACTTGTTTCTGTGGAATAATTAATCAATCAGCTTCAACGTTGATCCTGAAAATTTCAGCTCATCAGCTACTGATATGAAAGTGACAATGAAGGATTAAGTGGACACTCAGACTACCAAAATAAAGGTATCTCTGCTCATCACGCTGCAGAAAGGCATATAGCCTAAAAGAACAAAAGTAAATGAGAAGGAAGAGAAGAAATGGCAATTCTCCAAAGTAATCGGATGTGCATCTATTACTGATCAAGCTCAAAGAGGCTCCAACATTAACACAGCTGTGTTGGAATGATACCACTTTAGCGGTCTTCTGTCGACGTGATTTTATCGTATTTACTCAAAAATAGATGAGTCAAAGTCACAGATATCTAATGCTGAAGACAAGAAAAGCTGAAAGACATCCATCAGGCATTGTTATGGTCAAGCAGAAAGTAATGAATCTTGAAGCCAGATGCAGTAGGAATAATATACTTCAAAGAGGGCTGCCAGAGAAAAAATGATTCATCAACTTTGTTGGAAACTGTAAGAAAAAATGTTTTTTTCCCACACTTAAATATGCCAAGAATGGATGATTCTGTTATAACTTAAAAAGTCCATATACTGCTTCATCCTTGACAATAAGTTGGAGTTTTACATCAGATGTATATGTGTGTGTGTGTGTGTGTGTATATATATATATATATATATATATATATATATATATATATATAGAAACACTTTATAAACTCGAAATACTGAAATGTCGAATTTTAGTATCTCAAGACTATAAAGTTGAAGTTTGAAAATAGCGAAAGTGCGTAATCGCAAATTCGAATATCTTGAATTCATGGTTATGGCTATACGATAAGTATTGTCCAGGATTGTATGTGAATGGTGTGCGGTCCCATGTGTGGATTTAGGTGTTATATCAGATAAGTGAGTGTTTTGTAAGGGTTTTGGGTGGGAGTTTGAGTGTATGTGAATGTGCTGATATGTGTGATGTGTGTGTGAGGGACTGTAGAATGTTTGTGCGTGTGTGTGTGTGTGTGTGTGTGTGTGTGTGTGTGTGTGTGTGTGTGTGTGTGTGTGTGGTGTGTGTGTGTGTGTGTGTGTGTGTGTGTGTGTGTGTGTGTGTGTTTGCTTTTGTTTACTGTTTGTGTGATCTCGGAGTTAGTATATATAAGTAGGGGGTTGTGCAGGCGGGCTTGCCCCCCTGCTTATTTATGTTGTAGGTGTATGGATGTATGTTATTTTGTTTGTTTATGTTGTGATGTGGGTGTTGTGGTATATGTGTGGTCTGGTGTGTACTGTGTTTTAGTTGTTTTGAATTTCGCGGTCTTGGTCTTTCGGTGTTGTGCGGGCTCAATTTGATGGTCTCGAAAAACTGAAATTCGAGATTTCAGTATTTCAAGATTATGAAGTGAATAATTCCAATACATGTGAGAGATGCAACCATATAGCCAAACTGGAGGCTAAGCTCTCTCAACTCAGTACTGGCATAACCAGTCAGGAGGAGAGGGAAACCACACTCACTACAATTCCAGTCTCACATAGACCTACCACGACAGCAAACCAAACACATACTCGGAGACTCTAAATAAAAATCTGCCTAAGCAGCAGAGACCTCCAAAGCAGACACCCAAGCAACCGCTACCCGAAAACAAAACACGTGCAACACATAACTCACAAAGCCAGTGTGCCGAACAGTCACAGCCCTTAAGGCTAAACAACACACCTGATACACTTGTAATAGGTGACTCTATCGTCAGGCACACTGACGTCGCGCTCACCAGGCTGAACAAGGAGAAGGTCACGGTGAACTGCCTGTCGGGCGCTAGCATCGGCCACATAACACAAGCACTCAGGTCACTCCAAGGCAAGTACAAATATGACTCAGTCATTGTCCATGCTGGTGTGAATGACCTGAGATGTACCTCCCTGGACTACATGAAAAGAGACATAGAGGAGCTCTCTGAGCATGTAGCCCAGGCCGGTATGACCCTGACCTTGAGTAGCATCTTACCCTCACCAAGAATGATGCCACAATATGAAGACAAGATGATCAATTTCAACAATTGGCTTAAGTACTGGTGTCATTCAAAGGGGATTCAGTGCTTGTCAGCCTGGGGTGACATGCTGGACAAGCCACAATGCTTCGCTAGGGACGGCTTGCACCTGTCACCCCTGGGCTTTTGGATATTGGCAAAGGCTCTTGCCACCCCCATAGTGCCTATTTTAGGCAAGGCTCAAAAGACAAACCCACCTCCATAGGTATCACAAGGGATAAGAAACTAAGAGTAATGCTACTCAACGCCAGAAGTCTAAACCTCAAGATGCACACACTTGAAACTCTCCTTAGCATGGAGAACATCGATATCTGTGCAGTAACAGAAACCTGGTTCAAGGCTCCCGAGAGCACCCCAGCACTACCAGGTTATACATCATACCATGCTTTTCGGCCCCAAAACTTAGACCAAACCACAAAAGGAGGGGGAGTATCAATATTCGTCAAAGATACCCACACCTCCAGGTTGGTGGCACAGCACGAAGCATCAGAGACTATCCATGTGCAACTAACAGTGGGTAAAACTCTCTTCCAGTTTATAGCCTGCTACAGACCACCCTCCCAAACCCAGGAACTCCACTCGGCCTTCCTGAGAACACTGGAAAATATGAAGGTCTCTCCAAACATCATTATATTGGGCGATTTCAACAACCCAAACATAGACTGGGAGCATTACTCTAGCTTCAACACCCTAGCCCAAAGGTTTCTAGAATTTATAAACTCAAATGCTATGGAACAACTTGTTACCACTCCCACAAGAGGGGAAAACATACTGGACCTGATCATCACCAACATGGGGGCTCTATGCTCCAGACCAGAAGTGTATCCCTCACTGGTAAGATCAGACCATAAACTAATCTCACTGGATATTCACATCCCGACCCCACCGCCTGCCCAGAAAACCACAGTGAAAAACTTCTCTAAAGCAAATTTCACACTCCTCAAAACCGAGGTGGAATCCTTCAAAGGCCCCAGGCCTGTGGAAAATACGGCCCAGACCGCAGAATCCTTTATAAATGCATTCTATGAACACCTTCAGGAATGCATGGATCATGCAATTCCAAATAAAACCAAGACCCAATCCTCCAAAGGCAGGCGTCCTGTCTGGGGGACCCCAGCCATAAACAAACTATACAATAGAAGGAGGAAGCTACTACATGATAGACCAAAATCCCAAAAAGGGAAGGCATCTCTGATCAGTATTAGCAAAAAACTACGGGCACTCATAAAATTGTCTAAGGCCAGCTTCAAGAGAAAAATTGCACAGGACACTAAGGATAATCACAAGGCTTTCTTTAGTTATGTTAGGAACCTGGGTGGGAATTCCCAGATATGCTCAGAATTAGTCCAAAATGACAAAAAATACACCGAACCCACAGACATTGCCAACATCCTAGCTGACAGGCTCAGCGCAAACTCCCCCCCCTCTCCTCCAAAAGGGCAAATATCTATCCCAGCAGAGTGCTGCCCCCCTGACATCTCAGATGCTCAGGTAAGAGCCGCCCTCTCCAAAGCAAAAAACACAGCATCAATGGGACCAGACAGTGTCCCGAGCTGCGTCCTACATGAACTCTAAGAAGAGCTAACCCAAACATAAAACTACTGTTCAATCTCAGCCTTACTACAGGATATGTACTCAAAGAGTGGCGTACAGCAACAGTGGTCCCTCTTCACAAAGGTGGTGCCTCAACGGATCCTGGAAACTATCACCCCATAAGCCTGACTAGCTTGGTCTGCAAAGCTATGGAAAGGATCATCATGGACCTCATAAATAAAGATATTGGGGACCTACAGACAATGGATCCTACCCAGTTCGGCTTTGTTAAGGGCAGATCCTGCCTCTTAAACCTGGTTGATTTCTTTGAAACAGTCACCAAGGCCATTGACAAGGGGAAGGTGGTCCACATAGCCTACCTGGACCTCGCAAAAGCCTTTGATACAATACCCCACTCGGGCATTATAGATAAGCTCACCAGCTTAATTATAACCCCTATGTCACTAGATGGGTTGCAAACTGGCTCAAGGACAGAGCCCACATGGTTAGAATTGCTGGAGCCATGTCAGACTCCAAACCAGTTACAAGTGGCATCCCACAAGGCTCATTCCTGGGACCACTCTTGTTCGGTATATATTTCTAGGAGGTACAGGCCAACACAGAAGGACTGTGGCTGACCAAGTTCGCAGATGACTGCAAACTAGGTGCCATAATCAACTCTCCAGCCGACATAAGCATCCTACAAAAGGGCCTCATAGAAACAGACAACTGGTGCCAGAGCCATGGCCTCAAGCTAAATGCCAAAAAGTGTATAGTCATCCCCTCTGGCAAAAACAAAGTGTCCACAAATTACCACATAGGTGGTAATTCATTAAGTATGGAAGAAGTAATTAGGGAACTGGGGACCCAAGTTGATAGCAATCTCTCATTTGAAAACCACGTGGCCAAAGTGGTTAGAAAAACATTTTATATAGCCTACTTAATCATGAAGGGATTCACATCTAGATCAGGGAAGGTCATCGTGCCTCTTTACTCATCCCTCATCAGGCCCATAATTGAGTACAATGCCCCTTTTGGGATGTACCTTACCAGACACCTGCAGCAACTGGAAAGACCCCAAATGTACCTCACCAAGAGGATCAAATGGCTCAAACAGATGCCATATGCTGCCTGGTTAAAGAAACTCCAGATCTACTCAGTGGCATACTGCCTGCTCAGAGGTGATCTGTGCCTGATGTATAAAGCCATGTCCAACCCAGAATTAATGGACATGCTGCACCTCAGAAAATCCAAATCCCATCGAACTACGCGCTCGAGAGACTTGAACTTCAGCACTGAAATAAATAGGACATGCTGGAGGGACAGATTCATAACCCAGAGGCTCCCTTCACTCTGGAATAAAATCCCAGTCCAGGTTAGGCAGAGTCCCTCCTTGACTTTCTTCAAGAGGAATCTTGATGAGTGGATGGGGGATCGTAGGTTTACCCCGGGTATCACTTCTGTGTCACTGTTAGACAGAGGCACGGTATACTAACCTCGAAAAAGGGCATAGCAAAATTAATTTAAAATGGATGGCGAAAGCCAAGCACACTCTGGCTAGGCTTATAAATGCCCTAGGGCAGATAGCCTAGTATGAACCTATGAACCTATATATATATAGTAAGACTTTCAGGCCACTTCTAACATCATAACAGAGATGGCAAAGAAGGAAATTTCATGGAAAGGAACACATTTAGCTTTATTCCCGATATTCTTCTGAAATATAAGTCAAAACGGCACTGCTTTTCTCTTACTGTCAGTATCTAATAAAATGGTATTTGAATTTAGGACGCTTTTCCTGCTGAGCTTATATGATCATGGAAGGAACAGAAATATCAGCTTGACAATGATTGTGAGGTAGCTGTCCTTTTGGGGAAAATTCTCACCTATAAGTCAGACTGAGTTGCCATTACTTTACGTTTTGAATGTTAATTGACATATTGTATCTGAGACGTGTTATTATATTACAGGTAGCAAAATGAGTGGACGTTTCTTGGTGGCACTTTTATTTCTTTTTGTCTTCAGTCGTTTTTATGGTTTATCTTGCTTTGATGTCACATTATTGTGGACAGTTAAGGTTGTAAGCTATAGCATTTTTTATTTTTGTTTTTTCTTATTAATAGTGGTCTAGCTACAAGACTTTCACTAGGCATTTTATGTTTATCAGACTTAGTGATGCTGTCATTGCAATTTTTTGTTTCATGAACACAACTAGATGGACCACAGAACAGAATTGTAAGTCATGCATTTCATTTACAATGTTGATGTTTGCAGTAATTCTCCTTTCTAATGCAAAGGATCTAAAATATGTCTTTTTATTTTAAAACTTGCAATTACTCATTCTGATACTTATGTCAGTTAACTATGGATTGATACACTACGTGCGTTACAAATACGGAGATGATCACACATGGGACAGAAGGAGCAAAATGGAAGGGTCATTGTGACAAACAAAATGCTACAAGGTATTCTCAGGAGACAGAATGGAAGCTAACAGGGGATATTTTCAATCTGCATGGCAGTAGTTAGAAGATTAAATTATTTGCTGTTTCATATCCCATACAACTTTGTTGTATATCTCCTTGAATTATTCATTTAATTTTCTGTGTAGCATAATCAGGCTAGACCATACCTTCATTGCTGTAACTAATTCAAGAGCTCATGCAAGCAAAAAAAAATACTGAGCTACTAAAAGGAGGGCAGAGAAATGGTGCAAGAAGTATATATGGAATAAAGGGCAAATTATATGACCAGAGACTGGACAGCCTTGAATTATTGTAACTAGAGTCTGTAAGAGACAGAACATGATAGATACGTACAGGATTATATCAAGAGAGATAAAAAATGGTAATTTTGAAAAAGAAGGACTGGGAGGGGAGGAAAGTAGTGGACAACCACTAGAGATTGTAAATACTAACTATCCCCTGAATCTCAGAAAATACTTATTCACAGAAAGGGTAGTGGACCCATGGAATGTACTACCAGAATGAGAAGTGAAGAGGGACTCCACAGCAGCATTTGAGAAGACATGAAACAGGTGGAGAAAAAGTGAGGGAAAAGGTAGTAATGGAAGGGATGTAGAATGTTAAATGTACTTAAAGGGCAGATGACATAGGCTTTTGTTCTGTCATCAATATAATGTAGTATAGAGTAAGCTAAGGTGCTGACCTTTTGCAAGCTGCCAAAGATAAATGCTGAGAAAAAGAGTTTTAACTCATTTATTGTTCTTATAACAGTTATCCCTTCCATATTTCATTGTACTGGTTCATAGTGGGATGCAATGTTTAAGCGCAGTTGCATTGTTTTTTGTACAGTATAGAATGCTGATGTCAATATACAGATATTAGGCCAGTCTGCACCGAATACTACCAGTTAGCAATTAATTAATAATGTGTGACAGTATCTCTGTTTCATGAAATTAATTCTTCATTTATGTTTATTCTATTTCAGTGAAATGTGAGAGGAAATATTTGTAGATCAGTTTAACTTGCTCTTACAGTCTAGCCATTTCCCACGTCACACCTACTCTGCCTTCTTTTTTGTCCATCTAAATATGAGGATGTGAATTATTTTTGAAATGTTCTCACCCTACATGTTTCTTTTTATTGCAGTCATTCATACAGCTCACTTTAACTAGATGTTGAATCAGTAGTTCTATAAACGGGAGTCGGGAAATTAATACATTTTACAAATTTGCAGAGCTACAGGGGCTCTGGTCAAATTCCTATTTGCCAGACTTGTTTGGTGCACTGTGTTCTACTTTAATAATACAAAGAGGTGAATTCAGATAAGAGATCAATAATGTAGATGATTTATTTTATTTCCTTCTAGGAACAAAAACAACACCATTCACAGTCATTATAGATTACCAGCTGATTGCTACTCCAAGGCTAGACATTAAGATGGATAGCGTTTTGCTTTTATAATGGTGGATATTTAAACTTCGTGTAGCCAACAGAATGACTGTCCATTTATAGAAATATCAACAGCTGAAAAAAAGGGTGAAAGAAAAAAATCAAACTGTCCAGAGGTAAGGATCAGGCTAATTTTATTTATTTTTATTTATTTTTATTTTTATTTTACATTTGTTAACCAGGATGGTCCGACTGGACACGATCCATTTTCAGTGGAGGTCGGGGTAGAAAAGCTCCACAGTAAGTAAAATCACACTAAGTAAAATTTTACACTTTAAAATACAGTATACAGAGAATTTTCAAACAACATGTTAAAATGCAGTATACAGCAGAAGACATAACAAGACCTATATATACAGGAAAAAATACTTACACATGGTTAATAACATATCAGCATTAAGAGAAGACCTACACTATAATATACATTACAGTAGGTATAATAGGAAGTGAGGTATATAAGTGGAATAATTTGCGGACTTATGTAATACATGGGCATGGCCACTTATTCTTTAAGTGTGTTCTGAGTGTTTAAAGTGAGAAGAGGTAGGGCAGGAATCACAGCGGGAGGGGGATTATTCCAAGTTCTAGTTATGGAGTGGGAGAACAGTGCTTTTTCTGCAGTATTGTTAAGTCAAGGGATAGGTTTAATAATTTGGTTTTGATTAGCTGTAATATGATTGTGTGATGCAATCCATAGAACATGAAACATCTGGAAATATTTATTTTGCAGAATCTGTCTTTGAGTTATAAGACATACTTTTGGGAATATGCTCATGATAAGGATATTAATGATACAGGATATAAATTAGTAAGCTGAAGACAGCATGTTAAGTGAAAGAAAGTTTAATATGAACCACTGAAGACTGTTTTCAGGTCTGCCAACAGACATTTAGCATGTAAGGAAAATACAAGGAGATCTCTTTATAGGGTTAGAATAATGCATCTTACTACTTTTGTAATTGAGTTGAAACCTATATTCAGCAGTGTATTGAAAAGAAAAAAATGCTACATCTAAAGAAATCCCAATTCTTACACACCACATGCTTCAGAGGCCTCAACCTCATTACCACAATCAACAGAACATGCTGGAGGGACAGGTTCATTACCCAGAGACGGCCCATGCTATGGAATAGACTTTCCATACATGTCAAGCAGAGCACCTCATTGAACCTCTTCAAGAAAAATATTGATGAGTGGATGTGAAATAGAAAATTCACCCCAGGGATAACTCCAGTGGCTCTCCTCGACAGAGGCACTGGGAACTAAGGTCGGATGGCACAATGCCAGGGTAATCCTATGAGCTAGGCTTGTAAAGGCTCCAGGGCCATTAGCCTTGTACACACCTATGAACCTATGAGACCTAGGCTTGGTTTTCAAATTATGTAACAGGCAAATATTAATCTTCAAATATGGCAAGGAATAAGTAATGTATCTTCAGATAGCATGCAGAAATCGTAGAGTACGGGCATAGATATTCTGCAAAAGTAGCTTTGCCTGCCAGATATGAAAAACGTATGCATAATTAATCCAGAAAACAGATTTTATCATAGGATTGTAGGCTCACAGGAAATTACTAGGCTATTGACCCAGAGGTCATTTTAAGCTTAGCCATTTCAACCCAATAGAATACCATAGAAGTGCTAGTAAATGACCAAGATTGCATTTAGTGATGACTGCCCATGTCCATGAGGGTTGAGAGCACTATCCCTGGTAAGAGTTTATGGTGCCCCATCCACTCGTCCAGGTTCCTCTTGAACAGTGTGATAGCGATGCTCTGTGTCACCTGAATTGGTAGCCCATTCCAAAGATGCAGCAGTCACTGGGAGATAAATCTGTCCCTCCAGCATGTCCTAGTTAAGTCGCAGGCCATATTTAGGTCCGTGGAATGGGTAGCTCTAATCCCGTTTGATTTACGGATATGTGACAAGTTCATTAGGTTTGGGTCTTGGATTGCTGTGTAGGCCAGGCATAAGTCTCCGCTAAGAAGCCTGTATGACGCAGAGTACGGTTGTGTGTACAGTGGAAAATGAAAACGAAATGGAAAACGAAATTTATGAGGAATCTTTCATTGCAGAAAACCGTTGTCTTATGTGAACTTGAACAGTGTATCTGATGAAGTCGTTATATGAAAGCACTCATTGCTTTGAAGAAACTGCACAACTTAAAGCTCAAAGAAGGATTGCTTCAGGTTTACCTTGCTTAATTTTGAGAATGTGTACATTTTACTCTGCTTAGCTGTCTTCCTGCAAAATGCCTACAGGAATACAACAGTGGATCAGTTCGAAAAAAGGCTGCAATGTCCTGTGGTATACACACCTGATGAGTTCACTCATTGACTTTAGGACAGATGCCATTCTCTTGTTTAGCCATGCAAAATCCGTATTTTATATATCATATTACTTAAATTCTACACAAGAAAAGTCAAACTCTCCATAATCAGGTCAACATGAGAACCCGAAATTAAAAAATAAGTGAGGAAACTGTTTCTGGCTTTAGAAACCAATAGATAACGACAGTAATTGTTCATGGGTGTATCAATATATAGATTGTGGGTATGTATTTTCTGGCTACTCTAGATTTTCATAGATATTTTCTTTGACAGCATATTTAATACTACTGACCTCTGTTTCACTGAGCATTTTAAAGTATAGTTTTCACTTAGCCCCACATATTGTAAATTAAGTTGAACGTGTTTTATAGGTAGGAAGTCCTTCATTTTAGCTGTTATGCTTTTGGGGAGATTTCTAATAAAAGTTCTAGCAGTTTTATCGAAGTGCATTTGTTTTGGATGGTAAAGCAGTTGCTGTAGTGTTTGTAGTCCTTAACAATATTACAGTTTATTATCCTACCAATGACAAGTATTTAGCTGTAAAAGCAGACTGCTGTTCAGGTCACAATATAAATTTGTAATGCGGGTGCTTTGTCCAAGGTTGAGAGGTGTTTTGTGGGTTTCTCATACCAAAGTTAATTGTTGGTTCCTCCATTGTTCCTGGCTTTGTACAGATTTCTTGCTCAGGACAAATTAAAGGTATAAAAATGTACATGCAGTACAGCAATAAAATAAATACATTATAACATTCTCTCCCATTGAAGCATGAAAGGTTTGCACTCTTTGATTCAGAATTATACGATTACCCTGGAAGTTTGTGCCATATGGTTTAACTGAATGCCTGCAGTTCTGAAGGTTGGTACTATGAATGCAGTAAACATATGACAAAGCCTTGAAATTAGTATATTAAGTTCTATAGCTGGGTGCCACAGCACTCAGTAATATTATTCTTTAATTTTCATCCTGGTATTTATGTTTAGGTAAGAATATTGTCAGAGTCACATCTCATTCTCAAAATTGTGGTTTCTCACAAATCACTGGGAAATCTTTGAGGACTGACCTTCAAATAATGACAGACATTTGAGTTTCACACTTCATACATTGACATGATCCCCGGGGTGAATTTTCTATCTCACATCCAATCATCAAGGTTCCTTTGAAGAGGGCCAAAGAGGCTTGACATGTATGGGCAGTCTATTCCGGTGTCTGGGGAGTCTCTGGGTTAGGGACCTATCCCTCTAGCATGGTTTGTTCATGTTGATGACAAGGTTTAGATCCTTGGAGTGTGTGGCTCTGATACTTTTAATATATTCCACTGGTAGTTAAATTTATCTTGGGGTATTTGATAGGTTCATAGGAAGCATTGCTTCAGTTATGGCTGCTTTGTCATAGATTGGAGTGTTGGTGGTACATTTCTTCCTGGGTTGGCAGGATAGGTTGTCCTTGAAGATGTCTTGGAACGTGTTCTGTATTTTGGATGTTTTACATGTCTTTTCTTTCTTGCAGATGGGTCTTGAAACACTGTGACTGTTGTTTGGAATAGGTGGGTATAAGGTGGAGCCTTCTTATTCCTATTTGAAGGTTAAATTTTGTCTTTTTCTTTGTAGATGACGGTGTGCCGAGTTCCATTGGTGAGATGCAGTGAGTTCGCAGATGATCATGCTTTGGTGTTGAATAAGCGGTGGGATCATTGGGTGAGTAATCAGAAATGGATAGGTTAAAAAGCAAGCACAGTGATTCGGAAGAAGAAGAAAGAAGCACAACCGTTTGTTTACTCTAGTATAAGTATTATGTTTTATGACCTCATTTGATTTGTGATACAGGATAATGTACAATCCATGGTAGAATTAAGAGTTTTAATATTTAAATATCATGGGATGCAGCAGTGCAGTAGTTTGCGTTATTTCATAGCTAGAGGTTCTCCAGTTTGATTCTCCGCCAGTTTTGTGGGCCTTGCGTGCCCTCCTTGTGTTTGTGTGGGTTTCGCTGGGTACTCCTGGGTTTTCTTCCATACTGCTAAGTTGCTATTTACTGAATATTGGATATATTTGTATGGGAAGACCTATAGATCACATACATTAGATGGTCGTCATAGTGGGAATGGTTTTGCTGCATTTTTAAATCTGAATGCAGCTTTCAGTGGAAGTCCTGATCACTTGGGTGGGCACATTGAGATTACAGATGGAGTGTTAAGTAACAGTCAATGCTCTGATGGAAATGGACTTGAAAGGTAATGGGTTTTGTTTTGTGGATGTTTTGAGTGCTGGAGAGGCTATAGCGTAGCAGGCAATTTTATTCAATGGTCATTAAGGCACATTACAGTTGGGGCAGTGGTGATTTCTTGCAGATGTAGGACATGTTTATTTGGCCAGTTTGAGTGAGTTACTTTGGTAGGGTTAATAGTTGATGTAGTTAGTTTCTACATGTGGGATGGGGTTGGCATGCCACTAATCTTGTGTTGACCAGGTGGCATAGGACATTTTCATTCTAGTATAATCTGGTTTTGACCTGTGGCATAGGGCATTTTGAGTTTGGTATATTGTTGGTGGTATTCAAGGGTATTGATAGAGTAAAGAGGGGTCAGACTGCTAAAGTCATCATGGGGTTTAGGGGCCTTACTTTTGATGTGGGTAGTTGGTGTTGGCAAGGCAGTTGTTAAATGGCATTTTGAAGTTTTCCAGGTCTGCATGTCATTGGGCAAGTAAAAGGAATTGTTGGGAAGGGTGATATGCAATGGCTTTAATTTGGTGGTTGGGGTTGAGTATTTTTGCTCCAGTGGCAGGTGATGCTTTGGTAGGCATTAGGTAATTGCCAGGGGCTGGTAATGTCCTGGTAATTATTGTACACCAAATGATGTTTGGTCTTATCCCCTAAGGGTGGCTAGCTGATGGAAGTTGGTGGTGAGGGGGAACAGCCTGGGCAGGCTGGTGGCGGAGAAGAGGGACAGGCTTGCCCTCTTCTGTTCCCCCTCTGGTGTCTGGTGGTGCATTTCAGGGAGTTTTGTTGAATAGATAAGCAAGCGGAGGTAAGGATGCTGCTTATTTGGTTTGAAGGTAATTCAGTGAATGGTGTATGAAGCTTCATAAGTAAAGTAAGTGAGCAAAGGTATGGATGCTGCTTACTGGGTCAGATGAGCAGGTACGCTGTCCTGATTAACATTGCAAAGATGTTTATGCTGTGTTTAGATCAACTACACTATGTCCAGTTGTATTTAACAAATTTTGGTGATCAAAGTTATGTTATGGAAGTTTAATAAAGGTCGTCAGATGTTATTCGGTGTGTTGTGTTTATTGAATGGGACCGGGGCAACAATCACTTTTATGTTCTCTCTGGGATGTACTTTTGATAATTGTGACTGATGCAGAGTTGTTCGTGTGTACATTTTTTTTTCATTTTTGTATCACAGGTTATGCTTTTCCCTATGGTATTTGATGTCCTGGTTTGTTGTCTTATGTGTTTTGTTGTGCTTAATAAGGTTTGGTTTACAAACAAAAATATGTCAATTGAAAATAGTTTGTCAATGTCACATAACTATGATAATAAGAAATGCATTTTTATAACTCGCACACCTCTCACTCTGTAATCACACAGCCATGGATGGAATAGGAAATCTTACTTTCCTCACTAATTTCAGTGTTACATACCCCTTTATCAGTGAAATACAAGAACCGATGAGACTAGTCTGAAGATTCCCATTCCACCGAACAATAAGTTCAGCGATTAAAAGGTAACTCCAAACCCGTAGCACACGATAATGACAATTAAGCCTCCTGAAGGTCTGGCGTTTAAATGCTTGGTAGTAAAAGCTATGCAACTGTATGACTAGAAGCTGCTAATAAGTTGCATTCTCTATTCTTGGGTTTGATACCAGCCATCAC
>NC_056746.1:1367389793-1367429793 GCF_019279795.1 Protopterus annectens
CAGAAATGGACTAGATCACGCAACACAACACAAACCACATGACACACAGCTCACCTCCACAGTGTGCCCCTCAACCTAAGCCTCTAAGGCTAAACACCTTGCCCAATACACTAATCATAGGTGACTCAATAGTGAGGCATACAGATGTCCCACTCACTAGGTTGAATACGGAGAAGGTAACAGTCAGCTGTCTATCAGGTGCTAGAATCCAACTCATAACACACGCACTCAGGTCTCTCCACAACAAGTACAAGTATGACTCTGTCATTGTCCATGTGGGTGTGAATGACCAAAGATGGACCTCCCTGGACTACATGAAAAGGGACATGGAGGAGCTCTAGGATTATGTAGCCCAGGTGGGTATGACCTTAGCCCTGAGAAGCATCCTATCATCACCCAAAATTATACTGCAGTGCTAACAAAAAATGATTGACTTCAACAATTGGCTACGTTTCTGGTGTCATTCTAAAGGGATCCAGTATCTGTCTGCTTTGGATGACATGATTAACAGACCTCAATGCTTTTCCAGAGATGGCCTGCATCTGTCACCCCTGGGTTTCTAGGTATTGGCTATGGCTCTTGCCATCCCTATAATGCCTTTTTAAGGTGGTGTTCCAAAGACCAAATTACCACCATAACAGCTATAAATAAATGCAATCTGAGGGCCATGTTCCTCAATGCTAGAAGTCTAAATCTCAAGATGCACTCACTCAAAGCTCTCCTCAAAATGGAGAACATCGACATTTGTGCTGTAATGGAGACCTGGTTTAAAGCATCAGAAAGCACCCCTGCACTACCAGGCTATAACTCATTCCACACCCTTCAGCCCCAAAACATGGACTGATGCTCCAAAGGCAGTGGTGTCTCCATATTCATAAAGGATATGCACACCTCCAGTCTAGTAGCCCAGCATAATGCATCTGAGATACTTCAGGTACAATTAACAATGGGTAAGATGGGGATTCAGGTCATAGCCTGCTGTAGGTCCCCAACCATGTCCCAAGACTCACACTCCACATTCCTAAACACCCTGGAATCGATCAAGGTCCAACCCAACACTCTCATACTAAGAGACTTCAACTGCCCCTCCATCAACTGGTAAAAACTACTCAAGCACCAATGCACTGACCCAATGCTTCCTGGAATTCATCAATTCCAATACCCTTGGCAACCTCATTCCTACCCCCACTAGATGGAGCTACATCCTTGACCTGGTTATTACTAAAATGGGCAACTGTTACTCTACACCAATACTGTTGCTCTACACCAATAGTCAATTCCTTCCTGGTAAGATGTGACCAAAATCTAATCACCATGGAAATCCACATCTCACCCAAACACCCTGCAAAGGAATTCACCATGAAAAACGTCTCCAAAGCTGACTTTGGACTCCTACAAACAGAGGTGGCTAACTTCACAGCACCCATGCCAATGGAAAATAAATGCATGACTGCTAAATTATACACCATGCACTGTGCGATCACATACATAAATGCATGCAGCTAGCCATACTCAACAGAACTAAGATGCTCTCCTCCAAAAAAGGAAGCCAGTTTGGTGGTCCCCTGACATTATTAAACTCTATAACAGAAAGAAGAAACAGTTGCAGAAAGAAGAAACGGTTGCAGAAAAAGGTGAAGTCCCAAGACTGGGAAAATTCCCTTATTAGCCTCAACAAAAAGTTGAGATCCCTCATCAAAACCTCCATAGCCAGCTATGAAGGCAGAATTGAGGCGAACACTAAAAATAACCATACATATTTCCAACATACTGATCGACAGATTCATTGCCAACTTTACCTCCCCAAGGACCGATCTCAATACCGGAAGAATGCCAGGCACCATGCATTACTGCAGCCCAGGTTAAAGCTGCATTGTTCAAGGCCAAGAATACAGCTTCCATGGGACCCGATAATATCCCTGGCTGTGTTCTACATGAATTACAAAGTGAACTGGCACCACATCTGTGCACTCTGTTCACTCACAGCCTCGCCTCAGGCTTTGTCCCTACCAAATGGTGTGCTGCTACAGCCATCCCTCTCTATAAAGGAGGTGCAACAAAGACCCTGGAAATTATCGACCCATTAGCCTGACGAGTCTGATAAGTAAGGCTATGGAGTGCATCATCATGGACCTAATTGCAAAAGGAAATAGGGAATCTCCAAACTCTAAATTCCATGCAATTTGGCTTTGTGAAAGGTAGATCATGCCTGCTCAACCTGGTTGATTTCTTTGAGTCAGTCACCAGAGCTTTGGATGAAGGTAAGGTAGTGCACACAGCCTACCTCAATCTTGCCAAGGCCTTTGATATCATTCCTCATTCAGGAATTATTGATAAACTCACCAAACTAGGCATCAACCCCTGTATCATTAGGTGAGTTGCAAATTGGCTCACAGACAGAATACACAGTGTGAAAGTAGTGGATTCCTAGTCAGACTGCCGACCACTCATGAGTGGAGTCCCAGAGGGATCAGTCCTGGGTCCTCTCCTGTTTGGTATCTACCTCTCAGAAGTCGAGGCCAGCATGGAGGGACTCTGGATGACCAAATTTGCAGATGACTGCAAGCTGGGAGCCATTATCAACTCCCCAAGTGATGCAGACATCCTACAGAAAGGCCTCACTGAGACCAGTGACTGGTGTCCAAACCATAGCCTTAAGCTTAATGCCAAAAAATACGTCATCATCCCCTTTGGGAAAAACTCAGTTCCCACTAATTACCACATTGATGGGAGCCGACTGAACACTGAAGTTGTTATAAGTGATCTGGAGACACAGGTTGATAACAACATCTCCTTCGACCACAACATTGCCTCTGTGGTCAGAAAGTCCTTCTATGTGGCATATCTCATTACCAAGGGTTTTGCATGCAGGAAGAAAGAGGCCATCATTTCTCTCTACTCTTCCCTCATTAGACCAATCATAGAGTATAATGCCCCATTTGGCATGTACCTCACTAGATACTGCAACAGTTGAAGAGGCCACAAAAGTACCTCATGAAGAGGTTCCTAGGCCTTAAACACATATCCTACATGGACAGACTCAAAAATGTCCAGCTATTCTCTGTCTCATATCATCTACTAAGAAGTGATCTCTGCTTGACTTATAAAGCCATGTCTGACTCAGCTGCATCTAAAGAAATCCCAATCCCTCCACACCACATGCTCCAGAGACCTCACCCTCATTACCACAATCAACATAACATGCTAGAGGGATGGGTTCATAACCCAGAGACTGCCCATGTTCTGGAATAGACTTCCCATACATGTCAAGCAGAGCACCTCACTAGCCCTCTTCAAGAAAAATCTTGATGAGTGGATGGGAAATAGAAAGTTCACCCCGGGGAACACTCCAATAATTCTTCTTGATAGAGGCACCGGGAACTAACGACAGGGAGCACAATGCCGGGGCACATTTATGGGCTAGGCTTGTAAAGGTCCCAGGGTCATTAGCTTAGTACACACCTAGGAACCTATGACTGATGATTGACTGTTTTGTAAGGTTTGCAGCAAAACATTTGGCCATAAAAGACACATATATCTTTTAGTTAGACACCTGCTGCCAGCCAACCAAACCTCTCAAGTGTTCCTCATTATGAGGAACATACCTCATTTGGGGTCTTAAAAAGTTCATGTTCCTTAAAGTTCCACATCGAAAGGGTCTGTCACACATTCAGTGTTAAGAATTTTTAACTGATATTCATGGCAAATAGAAATGAATGTTATTAATTCATTAAAAGATCTTCACCATCCTATGACCTTCTTGGTTGAAGTTGTTAGTAAGCCATTTGCATGTGTTCCACATTTTGAGGACTAGTGTTCCTCATTTTGGAGATGGAAGCTTGAGAGCTATGTAGCTATCTGACCCTCTTTTGCCTCTATACTTTAGCCAGCTCTCTAGTGCTTTTTAAATTTTGCTTTCCTTTTCTGCACCCTTACATTTTTTTCAAGCTGTGTGTGCAATGCTCAGGCTCACTCACTACACAGCTAGCTCCCACCCCTTTACGTCCATTACCACCCCCTACCATATCCCTATCCCAACCATCACATAGCAAGCCTCCCCTATATAAATACTCATACACCCCACACCCAGATTTCTAATATCCATTATTTTTATTCACTAAAGAAAACACTTGCTTACTTGCTGATTGCAACAATTCTTTCCCCTAATTCTCCAAAAACTTTAGTTTTATCTCTCTTCAAACTACCCTCTCTCTCCTGTACTTTTCATATCTTATTTCTCCTATACATTCAATATACATTAATTGATTCAAACATTAATAATGGTAATTCTACAGATCTTCACACCCTCTATTTCTGTTATCAAACTTAACTTCCTACCATACACATCTACTGCCAACCAATTCCTTACCCACTAACCACCACAAACAAAACTGCATTTATGCCTACAATAGTTAAATATCCCCAACCTATACTCACTCACACAGGAGTATGCGAAAGCGCTTGTGTTGTGTTTAATAAAGACTTTTATACTTTACTACATCGTGGTGATCTACATTTTGGCTTTTTCCTGGCACTCACCCATTCACCTACATAAACATTTTACCTTGAGACCAGCCTCACATTCCCTATATTTGAAATAAAGAACAAACAGAAACATGTATGGTTATCACTAAACTTGCTCTGTATAGTAAAACTCATACTAAGCTGAAACATCCACCCTAATCCTTGCCCAGATAATACACTCTCTCCCCAAGAGATAGTCCTAAATTCCCCACCACAAGGATCAGTCTCAAATTCCCCACCCTGAGGAACAGCTTCAAACCGCACCCTTAAATCACAGAAAAGATTCTCTCTTCATACACATGAATCTCAGGAGCAATCCTAAAAAACGAACAAAATTCAATTCAAAAGTGACAGTCCACTCATCTTATATACTAGTTACCTCAGAGATATCGTTCAAACAAATACTAGATGTACAAATACTCTCTCAGGATATATCATTTTAAGAAAGGGTAGAATAAATAAAAAAGCTGGTGGAGGTGCCATATTTTACAAAACCAGCCTTGAGTTAATCCCCTGCGCCCATCCACTATCTTAGTTCAACAATGCAGATATGCTAGTCACCTAAGTACAAATAAACAAAAATAAATCAGTATGTCAAACAGCACTCTGCATACACCAACGTAAAAATATTTGCTCTGTAAAAGAAATGTTAAGCTGGTCATCTAATTCTGTAACCTAAGAAACCATCATCGCTGGAGATTTGAAAATAGCTTTGGCAAGCATTAAACTCAGGCTCCCCAGCACAAATTTATACAACATCATGCAGCTGATCAAGCATCTGCCAGACTTCAAAACTGGAAGAGAGGCTCAATGCTAGATTCCATCCTAATCACATCACCTGAAAACATAACCATCGGTGGTATTTACTGGGCAACAAAAGTGAACACCTACCAGTATATATAATGAGCTAGCAACTCCACACTCATAGGGAACCACAATACAAACAAGAATGCAGTCTCACTAATTTCCAAGAGCAGATTTGTATCTCCCATCTACACCAATGTGACTGAACCATCCTCAAACTACTACCTACAGAAGAAGAAGCCACTAAATTCAATAGCATGTTTCTAAACATTCTTAATAAACTAGACCCCCCCCCTAGAATCAAATGAGTAAAAACAAATCCTGCACCATGGCTGACCAAACAAATGAAGCACCTTATGAAAACTAGAAGCCACACCTGGAAGGAATTGTCCCAGAATAAAACTCACACCCATATCAGAATGGACAAGACAGTATGTTTTACTAAATTCCAGGACAAATGCCACCATAACCCAAACTGTTCTAGTCATCCATAAAAAACGTACTCCACCCAGGTCAAAAAACACTCCACCTCTATCAACAAATGACCTCACCAATAGCATAGCATCCCAGTTCAATACCTACTTTGTCCAAGCTGTATTCTCATTAATAAGGATAATGCCCCTTTCACCAGACCATACCAAACACTAGCAATAAACAGACCCTCATTGGTCACATATCAACCATGACTGATGCCTGCTCCATACTACTCCTCCATAAAGGTAGTACTCCCACAGGACTCACAAACTACAGGACAATTGTGATATTATCTCCCTTACTGAATTTTCAAGAGAACTGCACAGATGACTCTGCCCTAATCTGTGCTGTACTGAACCTCTCAGAACTTCAAACCATCACCCAATCATCTTTCTTCATCACTGAATAATAGCTAGACAAGGCAAACTTCCTCCTAAATACTACAAAAAGCAAACTTATGCTTTGTACACCCAAACAATTTTCCGCCACAAAAATCGTTTTCACAATTATTTCAGCCAATAATGTCAGTATAGAAATAGTAACACATACAAAGCTACAGTGTGCCACTATCCACAAAGGACTTAAATTCAACTTACTCAAACAACAAGCCATCAAAAATAAAATACACATCAAAAACTAGAACTGCTGCATAGATCCAAACCCTACCTCACAAGCATAGCCAGGCAAACCAAGTCATTCTCTTGCCTCCTACCCACATTTCTTTGTGCCTCATTAATATTCACTAACTTGCAAACTACTATACTGAACAAACTTGACGCTTGTTACAATGAAGTACCAAAATTTGCTGGTAGCTTCCCCTATGGGAGTCACTTCTACCTAGCCCTGAAGAAGTCTCAGGGGTTAGAATTAAAATAACATCTAACTTACTCCCAATTAAACGCTGCTCATACTATTATATATAACTGAGATAAATGCCCCTCCTTGAGTAACATCCTACAGCAATATACCCCACCTCATACTCTATGATCTGCTATCAAGTCACTGCTACTCACCAGCAAATGGAGCAACTCAAATATCCCACCTCATACCCTGTGATCTGCTATCAAGTCATTGCTACTCACCAGCAAATGGAGCAACTCAGGTACCCCATGTCATACCCTATGATCTGCTATCAAGTCACTGCTACTCACCAGCAAATGGAACAACTCAGCTAGAGTCTCCGTCCACCCAGAAAAAACTATGGAACAAATTACCAATGGGCTTTACTTTCCAGCCAGACTAACCTGGTCAGCAAAAGAGATAGATAAATAAATAAATAAACTTCAGGTTCAACTAGTTATCTGACAGTGATGCATGTGGTTTTGCTCCCTGTCATCACAAATGTCAGCTTGGTTATTAAACTGGTTCTCAATGCAGTATGCTAGCACTGGTAAAAACTACTCTATAACTGATTTTATATTGACCCCATTTAAGCAATAAAAGAGATAAGAATACTGTACATAGACAGACGGACTGCCTGAAGACATCAGATCAGAGGTTTCTAGACTTCATTTATCCCTAAATATGCGTACCAGGTTAGTGGAAGACAAACCCTGTCAGCTCATCTTTGCTACTGCAGGATGTTTCATCTTTGCTACTGCAGGATTAAGAACATCTGTTTCACTTTCTAGGATAATCTCTCTCTCTCTCTCTCTCTATATATATATATATATATAAATATATATATATATATATATATATATATATATATATATATATGTATAGTAAGGGGAGGTGGTGTGTGGCACTGTTTCATTAAGTGACAGGAGCATTGTGCTGGCAGTATATTGTATACCTTGGGAACTACATTTTCTGTAGAAAACTATAGCATAGTTCCTAGACTACATGACTAATTTGTGTAAATTCTGAGATAAACATTAAACAGCAAGGAAAGACGGTAAAATGGGAGACTATTACATCTGAAGATCAGGCTGAATATGAAGTTGTCATGGCACAGGCTCTAAATGCTGCTATGTTACCTTATACTAACACTATCCTCTGTACCGTACTCAGGGTAATGTGTGTGTTATAGGCAAAAAAGGTCTTTCTGTGTACCAAATGAATAGTGTGTCAACTAGGAAACAATAGTATCTAGCTCTTTTCATCACTGTTTTGATTTTCGAGGCATTACCAGTGTCCAGAATTAGCCTTTAATGCATGAACAATTAACACTGTAAAAGGTAAAATTGTATGACATGGCACCTAGAAGCCAGAATTGTGCAAATCAATTTTGTTTCATAATAACCGATTCATGTTGGGGATAAGCTGTGGTGGTGCAGTGGTAGCATTGTGCCCTCACAGCAAGAGGTTCTCCCGTTCAATTCTTGGCTGGAGCACCTTCTGTGTGGAGTCTGCATGTCCTCCCCGTGGTCGAGTAGCGTTCAAAAGACATGCATGAATGGGCATGCCTTCATTGAAGGTTGGGTGTCAGGCTGGCACCTCAGCACCGTAAAAATCTACTGCCAATCATTAGCAGACCTGAGTTCCGCTGTGGCGACCCCTAACCGGGAAAAGCCGAAAGAAAAACAACAACAATAACTGATTCATGTTGGCATTTAAAATCAGCTGTAAGAATTGTAAGAACAGAAAAAAAAACAGTTTAAAACCACAATTGTCAATGTGAACGTAGGTTTCTTGCTATCTTAGTAACCTCACCTTTTCTCACCTTTTTTCCTCTTTGTTGAAACTGCTACTATGATGATGCCTGCCTGCATTAATGACTGTAACAATAATAATGCTTTTGAGTAATTTATTTTCATCTCTTGAAAGTTTTTATTATTTATTTAGTCTGGCTACCTAATGTTGACGTTATCTATCAGATATGTATAGTTATGAAAAGATGCCTTGGGTGAATCTAGTAATATGGCAGGCAAATGTAAGTTATCAGGCTAATACTAAACAACAACTGTGTTGGCAGTAATTTTCTTTCAAAACTGACCTATAAAATGTGCCAAATAATCTATGCATTCATATGTTGTAAGTTCTTGGTGTCCCCAGACCCCTGCATGAATTATGTTATTTAACGCAAGGTATGTTTGTGTTAGAATCCATCATTCCAAAATGCCACACGTACCCCTAATCAAGTGCACCAGGAATTTGGCGGTTGATACTGATCTTTGGCACATGCTGAGGGACTCTGATCCATGGAGGGGAAGATAAATGCCAAATCTGATGCTTCGACTAAGATGCCTTTACCATGTATAGCTGCTCCTTGATCAGAACAGTTTGGTGAAAACTTAAGCCAGTGCTGATTATAGGTTCATAGGTTCATAAGTAGGTACTAGGTTATCTGCCCGAGGGCATTTATAAGCCTAGCCAGAGTGTGTCAGCTTTCACTGCCCCATTGATTAATTAACCAAGCCTCTGTCAAGAAGAGCCAATGAAGTGATCCCAGGGGTGTATTTTCTTTTACCCATCCACTCGTCAAGTTTTCTCTTGAAGAGTGTTAGTGAGGTGCTCTGCCTAATGTAGTTAGGAATTTTGTTCCAAAGCACGGGGAGTCTCTGTGACAGGAATCTATCCCTCCAGCATGTTCTATTTATTGTTGTGGTAAGAATTAGCTCACTAGTGCGAGTGGCTCGCAGTGACTTGGATTTCTTTAGGTGGAGCATGTCCATCAGTTCTGAATTGGACATGGCTTTGTAAGTCAGGCAGAGATCACCTCTGAGTAAACAATATGCCACTGAGTACAGCCGGAGTTTTTCCAATCGGGCTGCATAGGACATATGTTTGAAGCCAGTAATCCTCTTGGTGAGGTACTTTTGTGGTCTTTCCAGCTGTTGGAAGTGTCTTGTGAGGTACATCCCAAAAGGGGCATTGTACTCTATGATGGGTCTGATGAGTGACGAGTAGAGGGGCACTATAATCTCTTTATTTCTAGATGCAAACCCTTTAGTAATTAGATGGGCTACATAGAAGGATTTCCTAACTACTTTGGGAATATGATTGTGAAAGGAGAGATTACTATCTACCTGGGTCCCCAGATCTCTTATTACCTCTTCTGTATTAAGGGGGCTGCCACCTATGTGGTAATTCATGGTTGTTTTGTTTTTCCCAAACAGGATGACTATGCATTTTTTGGCATTTAGCTTGAGACCATGACTTTGACACCAGGTGTCCGTATCAGTAAGGCCCTTTTGGAGAATGTCCGTGTTAGCCGGAGAGTCAATTATGGCTCCCAGTTTGCAGTCGTCAGCAAACTTGGGTTAGCCATAGTCTTCCTGCGTTAGCCTGTACTTCTGAAAAGTATGTGCCAAACAGTAGGGGTCCCAGGACTGAGCCTTGTGGGACACTACTTGTGACTGGTTTAGAGTCGGTCCTGGAGCCCACTATTCTTACCCTATGAGTTCTGTCTGTAAGCCAGTTGGCAACCCATCTCGTGACATAGGGGTTTATGTTCAGGCTGGTGAGTTTTTCTATAATTCCCGATTGGGGAATGGTGTCAAAAGCCTTGGCGAGGTCAAGGTAGTCTGTGTGAACCACCTTCCCCTCATCTATGGCCTTGGTTACTGTCTTGAAGAAGTCAACCAGGTTTAGTAGGCATGATCTTCCCTTAACAAAGCCGAACTGGGTCGGGTCAAGTGTTTGGAGGTTCCCAATGTCTTTGTTAATGAGTTCCATGATGATACACTCCATAGCCTTGCAGACCAGGCTAGTCAGGCTTATGGGGCAATAGTTACCAGGGTCAGTTGTGGCCCCTCCTTTGTGGAGCGGAATAACCATTGCTGTGCACCATTCTATGGGCACGTAGCCTGTGGAGAGTCTGAGGTTGAACGGTGTGTTTAGGTGGGGGGGGTTAGTTTGTTCTGTTGTTCGTGCAAGATGCAGCTTGGGACACCATCTGGCCCCATTGACGCTGTGCTTTTGGCTTTTGAAAGGGCTGTTTTCACCTTTGCATCTGTGATTTCCAGGACAGTACACTTTTCTGGTATTGTTGTGGGCACTTTTGGGTGTGAGAGGGGGGTGAAGTTTGCACTGAATCTATCTGTCAGGATGTTGGCAATATCAGTAGGTTCAGTATATTTTGTGCTATTTTGCACTAGCTCAGAGCATATCTGCGAGTTGCCACTTAGATTCTTGACATAGCTAATGAAGGCTTTGTGGTTATCTGTTGAATCCTTGGTTATTTTTTTTCTAAGTTAGCCTTGGATGATTTTATGAGGGACCTTCGTTTCTCACTAATACTGATCAGGGATGTCTTTCCTTCTTGGGATTTGCTTTTTTTCTAAACTAGTTTCCTCCTTCTATTGTATAGCCTGTTTATGCCAGGGGTCCACCAGACTGGTTTCCTTCTCTTAGGGAAGTGAGTCTTGGTTTTGCTAGGGATGGCATGATCCATGCATCCTTGTAGGTGCTCATAGAGTGCATTTGTAAAGGTTCCTGCATCTTGGACACTGTTATCCTTTAGCATGGGGGCTGTGAAACTTACCACCTCTGTCTTAAGTAAGGTGAAGTTTGCTATAGAAAAGTTTTTCACTGTGGTTTCCTTAGTTGGCAGTGGTGGTGTGGTGTGGACATCCAGTGTGATTAGTTTATGGTCTGATCTAACCAGTGGTGGGTTGACCTCCGGTGCGGAACACCTGTCACCCATGTTGGTAATGACTAGGTCCAATATGTTTTCACCTCTGGTAGGGGAGTTTAACAGCTGATCCAGGGCATTTGAGTTAATAAATTGCAGGAAGTGCTGGACCTGGGAGTTTGTACTTGAGTAGTTTTCCCATTTAATGGTAGGGTAATTGAAATCACCCAATATCAGGGTGTTTGGTAGGACCATCATGTTTTCCAGTGTCTCCAGAAAGGTGGAGTGGTTGTCCTGGGTCATGGAGGGTGATCTGTAACAGGCCACAATTTGCATTGCAGATTTGCCCGATGTTAGTTGCACAAGGATGATCTCAGAGGTATCTTGCTGCGCCACTAACCTGGAGGTGTAGGTATCCTCGATGAATATGGATACACCCCATCCTTCTGTTTTTCAGTCCTTGTTCTGTGGCTGAAATGTGTGGTATGAGTTGTAGCCCGGTAGTGCTGGCATGCTCTGTGGAGCCTTGAATCAGGTTTCAGTTACTGCACAGATGTCGACGTTCTCCATACTGAGGAGTGCTTCAAGTGCATGCATTTTGACATTTAAACTCCTGGCGTTGAGTAGCATAACCCTCATTTTTTTATTTGTGCTGTTTACGGAGGTGGGTTTGACTTTTGAGCCTTGCCTAAAAAATGCACTATGGGGGCAGCAAGAGCCTTGGCCAGTATTCAAAAGTGTAAAGGTGACAGGTGCAAGCATCTCTTGCAAAGCAACGAGGCCTGTCGAGCATGTCGTCTCAGGCTGACATATACTGCGGTATTATTCTTGGTGAGGGCAGGATGCTAGTCAGGGCCATACCCAGCTGGGCTACATGATCAGAGAGCTCTTCCATGTCCCTTTTCATGTAGTCCAGGGAGGCACGTCTCAGGTCATTCACACCAACATGAACAATGACACAGTCATATTTGTACTTGTTCTGGAGTGACCTAAGTGCTTGTGTTATGTGGCAGATTCTGGCTCCAGACAGGCAGCTAACAGTAACCTTCTCCTTATCCAATTTAACGAGTGGGACGTCAGTGTACTTGACTACAGAGTCACCTATTACTAGTGTGTTAGGTATGTTATTTTGCCTTTATGGCTATGATTGTGTGGCAAACTGATTTTGTGTTTTATGTGTTGTCTGGTTTGTGACGGGAGGTGCAGGTTTTTGGGTGTCTGCTTTGTAATCTGATGCTTTTGCAGGTTTTTATTTAGAGCCTCCGAGAATGATTTTGTGTATTTATGTGTATTTTTTGCCAGTGCTGGTTTAGTATGTCTATGTGAGGCTGGAGGTGTGGTGCAAGTGTTAACCTTCTCCTCATGACTGCCTGTTCCAGTCCTGGGTGGAAAGAGCTTAGCCTCCAATTTAGCTATATAATTGCATCTCTTGCATATGTTAATGTTTTGTGGAAGGAGGAGAGGGTTGTCTGTGTACATGAGACAGTTGTAACATTGCCTCAGGATACCCAGGTTCACCAGCTGGACGGGAGAGTATACATGAAATTTCCCTTTGGTCATGCCTGAATAGTAGGTGAGCTGTTTAGTCACTTGGTTGGTGAGGGGTGAATAATGAGCCTTGCCCTGCTGGGCAATCAAGTGTCGGGGTATATTAGTGCTTGCTATTAGGTCTGAGCAAGTGCTGGACTGTAGGATGTTTTTTAAGTGCTTAGGTTGAGAGTTAGACTATTTTTAAGGGAAAAACTGATGTGCACAATAAATGATATGCACAATAAATGTATTCCTAATATGAAAACACTGCAATTATATGGAGCTCTGTTCATTTGTTGTAGAGCATATGTGAATGTTGAGAAATCTGATCCATGACTGACCTGTACTACATTAGCATTCTGCTAATTCAGGCTTTTTCATATAAAGCATCTGCATTCTTTTATTTTTTCTTACTGATACTTAAACAATTTTGAACTGCATGATGTCCTGGTTTATGCAGTTGTATTAACAAATATAATCGAAACCATGTTCTCCAAGTGTCAGCACAGTTCTGATGTCCTGCAGATTTATTTAATTTTTCAACATCCTAACTAGTAAACATGAGGCCTGAGGTTAATGGTCGCAACACAGCATCAATGGGACTGGACGGTGTCCCGGGCTGCATTTTACATGATCACCAAGAAGAACTGAACCCTCACTTAAAAATCACTGTTCAGTCTCAGCCTTACAACAGGATATGTACCCAAAGAATGGCGTACAGTAGCAGTGGTCCCACTCCATAAAGGTGGTGCCACAACGGACCCAGGAAACTATCGCCCTATAAGCCTAACTAGCCTGGTCTGCAAAGCTATGGAGCGTATCATCATAGAACTCATAAACAAAGATATTGGGAACCTCCAAACACTGGATCCTACCCAAGTCAGCTTTGTTAAGGGCAGATCTTGCCTCTTGAACCTGGTCAATTTCTTTGAAACATTCTCCAAGGCCATAGACGAAGGGAAGGTGGTCCACACAGCCTACCTTGACCTTGCAAAAGCCTTCGACACAATACCCCACTCAGGCATCATAAATAAGCTCACCAGCTTAAATATCAACCCCTATGTTACAAGATGGGTTGCAAACTGGCTTAGGGATAGAACCCACATGGTCAGAATTGCAGGTGCCATGTCAGACTCCAAACCAGTTACAAGTGGCGTCCCACAAGGCTCAGTCCTGGGACATCTCCTGTTCAGTATATATTTCTCTGAGGTACAGGCTAACACAGGAGGACTATGGCTGACAAAGTTTGCCAAAGTGGTTAGAAAGACATTCTATATAGCCCACCTTATCACGAAGGGGTTCATATCTAGTTCAAGAGAGGTCATTGTGCCCCTCTACAGATCACTCATCAGGCCCATAATTGAATACAATGCCCCATTTGGGCTGTACCTTACCCGACACCTGCTACAACTAGAAAGACCCCAAACGTACCTCACCAAGAGGATCAAGGGACTCAAACACATGCCCTACACAGTTAGGCTAAAGAAACTCCAGCTCTACTCAGTTGCTTACCGCCTACTCAGAGGCAATCTGTGCCTGACGTATAAAGCCATGTCCAACCCAGAATTAATGGACATGCTCCACCTCAAGAAATCCAAATCCATCAGAACTACATGCTCCAGTGATTTAAACCTCAGCACAGAAATAAATAGAACATGCTGGAGGGACAGATTGATATCCCAGAGGCTCCCCTCACTCTGGAACAAAATCCCAATCCATGTCAGACAGAGCCCCTCAATGACCCTCTTCAAGAAGAATCTTGATGTTTGGATGGGAGATCATAAATTTACCCCTGGGATCTCTTCTGTGTCACTGCTAGACAGAGGCACAGTAAACTAACCTTAAATGGGCTATCTTCTGTGACCTACTATACACAGGCACAGTCAACTAATCTAAGAAGGGTGGTGAAAGCCAAACACACTCTGGCTAGGCTTGCAAATGCCCTAGGGCAGATAGCCTAGTATCAACCTATGAACCTATGAACCTATATAATGCACATGTTGGTTTATATATATTATTGTATCCAGGACTAAGGAGTACACATATTGTTGTAATTTCTTAATGTTAGAATCAATGCACATCATTTGTCACATGCACTGCTAAGTAAGTAAATGTGTCTTAACCATTAATACTACTAACATGCTAGATGTGAGGATGCTTTGTGACATTTGGTCCATTTCATATGCATAGAACATCAGCTATAAATGCTGTATGATTGTAAGTGGAATGCACCACAATGGAGTTTGACACTCAGTTTGGAATGATTGTAACTTATCAGGTTAACTGCATGCCACCCACAATGACCAAATTCCAAATTATCAAGGACCACAATTTTCTTGTAAGAATAGTCTAGCTGGCTTTGAGTAACTCCAGAAAATGCTGAGTTTGACATTAGTGACACATCATACGGCAGGAAACTGACAGAGGTAAAATTCTGGTAAAACCATCACACACAAACATGCACATTGCAGTCTGCTTTGATGACAATATAGTACAGATTGCAATGTCTGGCTATAATAAATGCATAACTGTCTGTAGTAGGCATGAATGGAAGTTAACTACATATGTGTACATAGTGTTGCTGCAGGCAGGAAAACAATTCAGAATATCGTACGCGCAGAAATTTTATTCACTTCAGCGTATAATTTTTGTTATCCAAAGTCATTACTGCTGACTCAAAGTTTCTCAAGATTTTAACTAAGTAGAAGGAATATCTATGGCTGATTGCCAGAAACTAATTAACAAAATTAATAGATGCATGATAGTGGAAGAAATAGTGTGTGTGAAGTACGTTAAGGCTAAAGGAATGCTTTGCCTGACACAAAAGTGTGATAGTATTGAATGTGTCTAATGTTACTACGATGTGGGGAAGGTTTTCATCTACTGCATGAATATGACTGAAACAGCAAATGATCCTTTGGTAGAATAATGGCATGTAATAAAGTACTTGTGTTTGGGTAGCTTGACACATACACTTTGTAATATAAAAATATATCCTGCAGGAAGAACTCTTATCCCCATAAAACATGGCTTGCATCCCTACCATAGTACTAACACTGCACTTCTAACCTTTATAGATATTGTCACTAAAGCTAGAGATAACAACAAACTAGTCTCCTTCTTATTTCTAGACTTGTCTAAAGCCTTTGACACAATTTGTCACAGCAAGCTTCTGCTTCAAATGCCCTCACTAGGTCTATGTCAGCCCACCTTTCTACAGTTCAAAGGCTACCTGTCCAATAGGTATCAGTCAGTACAATGGCACTGTGCTCTCTCCATACCTCCCCATCACCACCGGTGTATCACAAGGCTCAGCCGTTGGTCTTTTCCTTTTTAACATTTCAAAATTCTCCTCTACACAATGACAACAGGCTTCCCTAATGACAATACTCATATGCACATCTGACAACCTGGCAAATATCCAAACAATTACAAATTACTTTGGAAGTTTTAACAGCCACTAACTATCAACCCATGCTCATCCGTAAAAAAAAAAAAACAAAAAAAAAATTTTAAATCCTCTCTCACTAATACAACCATTGAACTATTGATGTCACTTCTCATAGCAAAATATTTGAGATGATAGTGGATGATAATTTTAAATTTTACCTGCATATAAAAAATTGCATAGAACATTCACCAAAAACTATGGATGATTTGCAGAGCTGAAAAATTTCTCAGCAACACAAGTAAAACTACACATGCCACTACTTATCTCCTCTCCTCACTACATTATGGAAGCCCCAACATTACTAACCTCCAGATATCACAAAAATCAAAACTTAAGCAATGGTACAATAAAGTTTCTACATTTGGAATAAATACCCCTTTTAGAACCCACCACTGTATAACACTAAAAAGCATAAATTGGTTAAAACTACCCCATCAACAAATATACACAGCTTCTTACCACCTATAAAATTATCAAGCATCCATCTGTTTGTCCAGCACTAAACACCATTGTATATAACTATGTTCCCAGTCATTCATTATGATCCAGTGATCAAAAACTCCTCTCTGTCACATACCTATCAAATCTGCTGGGCATGGTCTATACTCTTGCCATGTTGCTATGGCCTGGAACTCCTTACCTTTACCCATCGGGTCAACACCCTCCCTACAGTCTTTTAAAACGATTCTGCAAGACGTCCTAGTCAAACTCTGACTCTGTTCTTGCTCATCCCTAGTTTAAAGTATATCCCTAAATTTGAACAAGTCCCTATTCATACCTTACCCCCCCTTACTCTCCCCCTTCTTCACTCACTTCCTTACTTCAATCAGTTTTTCTTCCTTGACTCTCTTTCTAAATATGCCACAACCCTGTTCTTTCTCTCACTTCATACTGCAATTCCTGTTTGTATTATACTAACATACCTTTAATTTCTCTATGAAATGGATAAAATTTCTCCAAATATTAAATCGATGTCGTATGATTTGTATCTACTCATAACCAAATGTTTTCACATGATGTCTAATTTGGTATAATAAAAATTATAGCTGTTTTTGTACTAATTTTGAAAATTGTAAAATTGTTGTTCTTAAAACTTTTTGTAATACTTTGGAGCTTTTCTCCCCATGCCTCTGCTGAAAAAGGGCTCCTACCCTGTTGGACATTGCCGGTAATCAAATATCAGTAAATGGATAAATAAATCAGTCACACTATTGAGAATACATGAATAGGATGGAGTTGGGAGAACAGCTAAGGACAACTCAGGTTATGTATTTTTAATTTAGTCTAATGTTTATATGAGTCCTTGCATTATGGGCTGATATAAATGTGAATATTCATTTCTTTGCTTTTCTTTTCTGCTCAGTGCCAGCCAAGGCTTTTCTTCTGTCTGAGGTTATCATCCAGGCAGACGGTTTGTTTTTCTGCTTGTATTCCTATCCCCTGTTGCACCTTCTGCACCAAGCTGAGGCCATGCGATGCCACTTAGATCATGCCATCGTACGTCTGTGTTTGCACGATGCCACTCAGATCATGCAGTCATACGTCTGTGTTTGCGCGATGCCACTCAGATCATGCAGTCGTACGTCTGTGTTTGCACGATGCCACTCAGATCATGCAGTCGTACGTCTGTGTTTGCGCAATGCCACTCAGATCATGCAGTCGTACGTCTGTGTTTGCACAATGCCACTCAGATCATGCAGTCATATGTCTGTGTTTGCGCGATGCCACTCAGATCATGCAGTCGTATGTCTGTGTTTGCACAATGCCACTCAGATCATGCAGTCATACGTCTATGTTTGTGCTGATTCTTATGCACAATTGGAAAGGCCTCAGTCACTCATACTCTAACATCCTTCAGCTACAGTGTCACTGCAGCATCATTATGGAGTACACCATCACTCCCCCCTTCTAGGATTGGTAGCACTAGTACCTCCTTCAGCTGCAATGTCACTGCAGCATCATTAAGGAGTGCACCATCACTCTCCCGTTCTAGGATTGGTAGCACCAGTACCTCCTTCAGCTACAATGTCACTGCAGCATCATTATGGAGTGCACCATCACTTCCCCCTTCATTGCAGCATAATTATGGAGTACACCATCACTCCCCCCTTCTAGGATTGGTAGCACCAGTTAGCTGTTTGACCCCCCCCCCCGTCTGACTCCTCTGTTGTCCAGATCAGTCATTTAGATGAAAGTCATATCCCTGTACCATGCAGCCTGTCAATCTGGTCACCACCTTTTCAAATGCCCAAAGTCTGACTTTTTATGGAAATGTGAAATTTTGCAAGACAAACCAGACATACAGCCAGTGCCAAGAACTGGACTTCAGTTTTCTGCCAAAATAAGAAGCATATTCTTGTAGAGTCTGAGCTGTTTTATTGTTTCTTATAATATCAAGGTGTTCCAGATACAAGATTGTTGTTTTATTTAACTATTACAGGTAAATTAGTAAACACCTTTTGCCCTAAAATCTCAGGCTATTTGCCATTTTTTATGTTTTTTTGCTGGAGATGACCACCCAAATAGGGACTGTCCTGAACAAAGAGGGACAGGTGGCAACCCTACAACTGTCCTGAACAAAGAGGGACAGATGGCAACCCTACTGGTGAATACCTGAGTCTATTTTGATATTTAAAGTATTTGCAAAAATATGTTTTCAGTAATTCTAATGTTTTGGGCGATGAAAGATTCAGCATGTTTTAGTTAAACTCCTGTTACACTTTCATTTCAATGTAATAAGTGTATGAGATTAAAATGGATGAGCTTAAACTGTTAGTGACATTTGTGAGGGGTATTGTTAGTGGACCTATTCATGGCTGGCTAACTTAATGTAATATTATGGCTTGTCTGCCATAGTGTCTCCAAGTTTTTTTAGTTGTGTTATAATGATATAACATGATAAAAGAGGTGTCACAGCAGGCTAGTGCTATATTTAAAGCTACAGCTTCTGTCACACACAGAAGGCACTTCAGATCTGACTGCAAATGCAATGCCAGCTTTTAATGTTGGTATTGCACTGAAGACTGATCAGGATCTGTCACTTGCATCCCATACCAAGGGAAGCAGTCCCCAAAACCCCACCCTAGCTATACCTCTGCCAGTGGGATAGTCTGGTGCACAAATCTGAAATAAAAAAAGCTGCATTTCTGACATTTTTCACTTGGGACATTGAAAACCTGAAAGGTTCGTATTGAATAAAGTCCAACATAGTACAATCTCACAAATTGTCTAGGGAATGTTTTAAATTCTTTCCCTTATTTGAGTGGCAGTCACTATAACATATTTTAAATCATAGCTGGAAGTCATGCATTTATGGAAAGTAATGGATTAATTATCTTTTCACATGTTGCCTGACATTAATGAAGAATCTGTAAGCTTGACTCAGCTATCCTTCGCAATATAAAACAACATTATAACTTAAGTAAGAACTGAACCCGTTGGCGGAATATCTTTTGTCAGAACTCCTACTCATGTATGATAAACAAACAGTTACATGTCATTAGGTCTCAGTACTTGATGTAAAGTGCAAAAAGGCACAGTGTGACGTCCAAACATTTCTGAGAAACGCAGTAAATCAAGATATGCAAGCTTCATAGGCAGAAAAAAAGTTATAAATACATTTATATATACTTTGACATGTCTTTTTCCAAAACAGAAAGAACTAAAGTAGTGTGCTTTCTCATAAATCATATCAAAATAATTATGATGAGTCATACAGACACCCCATTTTTAAATAGTCATGTGATTTTTGTGATTTATATATGTCCGCAGTGTGACTCAAGCTATAGTACATGGTGTCTGAACAAAGAACATGAGCACACAACTGCTTATAAAATCAGTTTGAGGCAATCATCACTGAACTCGGGTAATGCTAGGCAGCCCTCTAGTACAATCAGTGAAGTGTAAGTGTATTTACGAGACAAATGGTGAAGAGTGCTGTCTCCATTTTTCCATGTTTCTTGTGGGAAATCTCATGGCTTACCAATGAGGTAAGCTACATTGTTGGAGTGCTCGCCCGGTATCTTGTTTGTTCTTGTTTGTGCAGTGCTTGTGAGAGAAAAAAGAAAATACCATGTGACTATGTGAGGTTCAAGATAACGGCCAGTAAAGAGATGAAACAGGAAGTCATCAGACCAAAGATGAAACAAATGAAAAGAGTTAAGTTATGTTTTGGAACAAGAGACAAGAAAGTGCTTCTTCCATCTGTGAGCAAAACCCAGGAAAATATAATGGAATAAATTATTTCCCTTTGTTTCCTTTGATTGATGTAAAGCCCATTTAGATGATTCTAGATCTGATTATGCCACACTCAGGGAAAAGGAATCACATGCTGGACTTGTTTTGTTCCGATGTGTTGCTTAGACCAATATAACCCCCCCCCCCGATAATGTGAGCCTGACTCATAAATTCATAGCAGTCCCCATGTCTGGCCAGTCACCACTACTATCATCAATTTGTTTCCTCCACTCAGCAGAAAACATATTATGTTCATGTTTATCCTGTGGAAATTGATTAGCTGTTTGATTTTGATTTATCAGTTATTTTTCTCTTGCATTTTAGTCCCTGATTTCTAGAAGCAACGTCCCTCGACTGGAACAGTTTATTACTGCTGACAGACAACCTTTGTGATTTTGTATATTTGTCCTGAGCACAATACCCAAACTGTGCAACCATTTTAATAAGGCTGTACAGAATTAACTGAAAACTAAAAACTGAAGACTAAAACAAACTCCACCAGCAGCGATGAATATCCACAGAAAAAATATTGATTATTTTTTAAGTGCTGTCATTCTTTAATTTCATTAGAACTTCATCAGAAAAAAAATCTAAACTTAATCAATACCATTTAAATAACCCTCCAAAAAGGTCAAATGATCCATTCAGATCAACAGAAACTGGCAATGCCGTATATCACACTTAAACCAAATTAAAAGAACATAAACTGAATATTAATATACATACTTAATATTTAAATTCAAATTGTAGCTCTTTTTTTTTATTTTGTGTTTATTAGTTGATAATCTTTGTATATTAATATTTAGATTTTTTTCTGATGAAGTTCTAATAAAGTTAAAGAACGAAAGCAAATCAATCTTTTGTCTGGATATTCATAGCTGCCGGTGGAGTTTGTTTGAATCTTCAGTTTTAATTCTGAGTTGGCTGCATCATTGTTACTGAAAATGAGTTGCAGTTTGCAAAAGGTTTCTAAAGTTCAGAAAAAAACAAGGAAACAGGACAAGCTCTGTAGGGATGCAGTTAAGTTTGGTGAATCATCAGATTCCATTTCAGATAGGTTCATAGGTAATCAGACAATGGGCTACATCAACACCATCCATCCTATTGAAGAATGTTCTCCAACGAGGTGCTAGTGTACAAGCAAAGCCCAGTAAAAAACAAGTCCACTGCTTCTGCATATTAAGCTATCATTAAGCTGGGAATTAAAACAAAAATGCAGCTATATTCTTCCTAATTATGTGAGCATAGAAAGGAATGAATTAATTTAAGATATCAAAAGCGATCTTTCATGAGGCATGACATGCAACAAATGCAGCAGGAGAAAATGTAACACAACATTTGCTAACAATATCATCTGGATCAGTTAACTATATATTTTCATTATGAAACAATTCGACAGGAGATATTTGGCAACCATATTAGGTTACTTAATTGCAGAACAACATAATAATGCTATCCAGACGAACCTTTAAGTGCATTTAACACTTCTGTCCCTAACTTCTAACTTATGGGTTCACTACTTTTCCAATGTCTGCTTGAAGGCCTCTCAGAACTTCTTCTATACTACACTCTTTCCACGGGTATAAAACACAACCTATAAAGAAGGAGTTTTAGAGATCTTGGGAACAGTTAGCCCTAACATCTGTTACACTAGTCCTACTCCATCCTTCTTTGCCCTACCTATTCAGAATAACCATTTTGCATGTCCATTTAATATTTTTCTGCAACCAAATCGTATCCCTTCCATATCTGTAGACTTAAATGAGTCTAGCTCCAGATCTCTAGGAATCTCATACTAATCTTCTCCTGTGACCACTGGAATTTCTAGTGGATTTTATCTGGAGTCCTTCCAGCAGCTTGTTGTCACTTTCCCTTGCCTCCAGAACTGCACATAGACCGCAATATAAGTCCTATCGAGGGTTCTGTAGAGTGGAAGTCTAACCTCTATGATTCCAGAGTCCATCTCCCAGAAGATACAGCCCAGAGTTCCTAGCTAATCTACAGAAAATCACATTTGAGTGAATGATGCAGTTTGTTCTCTGCAAACCATCTACTAATACAATCAGCTTCATTTGCAAAACAGACTTTGCGAAAAATAAAGTGAGCTAGACAATTATGCCACTGTTTTACAAAGTTGCAGCTGTTCTCAATGTGAAAACTGTCATCAAAATCATGCAGCTGATTTGTTAATCCTGAGTTTAGTTTAAATATGATAATGCATGCAAAAGAAAACAGGCCACCAAAGTAGTGTTTAAAATAATGCTTTTTATGTTTCAAGGCTGTATAGCATTATGACACGTAGCTAAAGGTCATAGGTCTATTTTAACAAATATTACAGATTACTGAATTTGAGACAGTGAAAAAAAATCAGATTAATTACAGTTTATGGGACTGTCCTGGCAGTAGATTATCTCTGCACATGTCTGTATGTATGACTCTGAGCTTTCTTTTTTTCTTTTTGTTAAGCACGGGATTGTTGGAATAACTATAATAAACACAAAATATAACACACTAAATAAAAAAGAAGAATAACACTTCTATAAATATACATTGTAGTTTACCTTCCTTGGTTCTGTCACGTTGTTTATATGAATTTCATACACTCCACTGGCATACTGCCCAGATCGATATATCTGAGAACAGTCTTGGAATACCTTATCTTCTTTCTCAAATTTTACTAAAACGAAACAAAAAAATGGCGCACTTAATTCACACTTCATTTTTTTCACTTGTGCACATTCATGCAAGCCTTCAGTTATTCATTTTAACTTGCACTGATTGGATTTAATCTCCATTTAACAATCAGAATCTGAAAAATGTACAATTAGTATTTAATTATATTTCGGTATTCTCTATAAAACAGCTCTCAGACCATTTTGTCTATATGTCAATAAGTACAGTAACAATGCATTTAAAATATATATGTATATTACATTTTCTACCCCAGAAATTTCTTTGTGAGACAGTTTTGAACTTGATTGTATAACATTTTTCATTTTCTGTGTATGAATGCTGTATGCTATGTTTTAGTTGGCTGCACTGGTTTTGTGCAAGTAACTCAGCTTTTTGTTTGGATTGTCCGATATCTTCTTTAGTAATAGATAAGTCGTATCAAATTTCCTGCTAAGCACCATGGAGACATTTTGATCAACTTTACAAATGTCATTTATAAATTCCAATGTCCTTTACCACAGTTTGTTTTGAGTACACAGCCATCAGTTTTACAAGCAATTCTTAATGTTCTTCCCCAAGTAAAGGGTACTATGTGTCTTTGTGGTGAGCATGAAGGTGCTGTCCGAGCAATGTTAGGTGTATAATGCTTTTATCCAGCCCCCTGTCAGTATGGCTACATCATGGTGGAGGTAACATCTTGAATTTACCTGCACATTTTGGTAACTGATTGCATTTTTTGTTATCTACATATTTTGTCACTTACAGATGTTTGCCCACTTTTATCTCTGAATAAAAGGTACCAAATAATACATAAGTCAACACTCGCCTATGTGGTACTACAATTCTCATGTAAGATATGTTTGAGAGTATCTTGTCTGCTTTGACTCTTTGTTTTCCATTAAGTAGACAGTTCTTGAGTGATGTTTACCAATTCATGTTTAACTGATTTACCTGAATACAAGCACCAACATGTAGAACTGTTCCAAATGACTTTTCTAGAACCAGATATGTAATGTGGCCTCTCAGATTTTCACCTTTGATAGCAATTACTTACTCTAATAGCTCCATGAAGTTTAGGAAGCATTTATTTCATTAATAGATTCATATCCGTCATTTAGCTTGCTTTGTAAAGTATGTATGTGTATTTCATTGATGGACTAGTAGCTAGATGTGAAGTGGTCATGTCTTGCCAAAAAAAAAAAAACATGACAATACTTAACATTTCTAGAACATATCAATTATATCCATCTTTCAGTGATCTTTTAAAATGTAGTTTAGTACTACCAGCTCCAAGATGCAGATTCTAAAGCTCTGAATTGGATTTAGATATCCTAGGAAGTACTGGACTAACTGAAAAAGAAAGGTGTCAGGTTAGGGTGGTGGTCTGGACCACTGCAATGGCAGCACCTTCTGGAGAAAGATGTGCATGACATGCAGTACAAATGACCAGGGATGGCATGCAGTACAAATGACCAGGGATGGCATGCAGTACAAATGACCAGAGATGACATACAGTACAAATGACCAGGGATGGCATGCAGTACAAATGACCAGGGATGACATGCAGTACAAATGACCAGGGATGACATGCTGATACAAATGACCACGGATGACATGCTGATACAAATGACCAGGGATGGCATGCAGTACAAATGACCAGGGATGACATGCTGATACAAATGACCAGGGATGGCATGCAGTACAAATGACCAGGGATGACATGCTGATACAAATGACAACGGATGACATGCTGATACAAATGACCAGGGATAACATGTAGTACAAATGACCAGGGATAACATGCTGATACAAATGACCAGGGATGGCATGCAGTACAAATGACCAGGGATGGCTTGCAGTACAAATGACCAGGGATGGCATGCAGTACAAATGACCAGGGATGATAAGCTGATACAAATGGCCAGGGATGGCATGCAGTACAAATGACCAGGGATGGCATGCAGGACAAATGACCAGGGATGGCATGCAGTACAAATGACCAGAGATGACATGCAGTACAAATGGCCAGAGATGAGTACGCAGCACCAGCCAAGCTTCACTTGTGTCATAGCTCCATGCACACATGTGGGAGCTTACACATGCAGCAGTGAAGCAGCAGGGTACGGCTGGGCATGTCAACCACCACTGAAAGGGTTCGGCTAATTACAAAAGTTGAAGTTTCAGGGATAGCACACTGACACCTGAGTCATATCCCCAGACTGTACATTAATAAGAAATGAATGACAAGGCATAATACACCAAAAGGAAGGCATGCTACTGAAATCCAGGCACAAAAGAGGGGATAATGGCCTAGTGCAGTGTCTGGGACAGGAGATGGATTTGGAAGTGAAAATATATATTTAGTGGTGTAACAGTGACATCTTTAATTTTGCATACGAAGACCTCTGGAATACAGTTGACACTGTGCAAGTTTTCTTGACTGCATTCAACGCTGTTTCTGAAACACTGGCAGATCCTCACACTGCTCCGTTCTCCACTTTGCTTGTTTGACGAGGTGCTTTATGCACATTGTCTGCATGACATCTCAATAGCTTTCTTGGTTTTTGCTAGGTGGTCTGATTATTTTCGACAATACGAACATTGGGGTTAGCAATCCTTCAGGTTGCCCACAGATATGCAAGTTATAAATGTGTGTGTGTGTGTGTGTGTGTGTGTGTGTGTGTGTGTGTGTGTGTGTGTGTGTGTGTTTGTGTATACATGTGCATGCAGTTATGTGTGTGTGTGCAGATGTGTGCAGCTGTGTGAGAATGTGAGTGTGTATCAGGGGGGTTATGTGTGTTTGTATACCTGTCTGTCCCCTGACTGGCTTGTGCATGCAGGAATAGTTTCTTTGGTCAGTGCTACCTGAGTGTCAGGATAGACTGTAGCTCCTCTTCAGTATACATTGGATTAAATGGGTAGGCAGACAATGAATGTATGCAAGTTCTGAAACATCTTCTGTGATTAATAGTATATTACTTTGTGTCCAAGCTCTGGTTTCATTAGGTGTGGATATTTAAGTATGAAGTTTAACATCAGTACTTTAATAACTCCCAATGAAGGACTTGTGCTAGCACAAACATTTTGAGTAATTGTAAAACCTGTTTTGATTCAATGAAATGTATTACATTGCATCTGTATTCCAAAATTGTTGCATTTTGTTTTAATGGACCACTATAGGATTTATTATTTTTTTCTATTTTTAGCTACTTTAAAAAATTGTAAAATTTCTTAAACAGAATTGATCTATTTCACATTTCTGATTTTAACTCATTATTTTCTGATGTTGGAGAAAGTTTTATTTCTATATTTGACATTAATTCATTACATCTGAGTTAAGCCTCCAGGTGCATCTGTAGTTAACTCCCACTGACGCTTCTAGGTGTCAAATATTGATTGTTCATGTTTGCATCAATAATTCCAAAATCATGCTATGTACAAGGTTTTAAAATATTTCCTCTTAAAGCTTACCCAATGACAAACTTGACTGCATTTATATTTGACCTCTGCCTGGTGTAAGTAAAGAGATATTAACTGGTGCTTTTATGATATTAATTTATATAGATATAATGTTCACATTCTTCTAAATATCTCAACAACCAAGTAACACAGACAGAACCCCTTACTCTTATATGAAAGCTCACAGCTAGATGAATAAAATGCTGCTGACTGAATGCCAGTAACTTGAGTGGTTGCTGAGATATTGTAAGTTGTTTACAAAATATTACAAACATACAAATTACTGTTACTGTGACTTATAAAATTCTGTTTAGGAACACTAACCTAAATAATACTACCGCTATAAAAATAGTTTGTGCTGAAGGGTTTGCTGTTTATACTTCTTTCATAACACCTATTGTTCCAGAGGTATGAACATTTGTTTGAAATGTGAGGACATAATTTGAATCTGTGGAAGTATCTTATTACCGTACAATTGTCATTCTACCCCATTATCTAAAATACTTGAAAAATGTATACATTCTCAAATAATGCAATCTCCTCACTAATAAACTGCTAACCAACACCCAGCACAGATTCTGCCCCAATCACAGTACTACCACAGCCCTTATTAGCTTTACCAACACAGTAAACCAACATCAGAACCATGGTAATGTATCCACTGTATTCCTGGATCTCTCCAAGGCCTTTGATACTGTCTCCCATCCCAGACTCCTTTCTGCTCTCTCCGATCTTAATCTCAGCCACTCCACACTAGCATGGTTTCAAGACTATCTAACCAACCGCCAATAAGCAGTAAAATGGGGAAACGCCTTATCTCCCCTCCTACCAGTCACCCTAGGGGTCCCCCAAGGATCCATTCTTGGACCTCTACTTTTCAACATATTCACCAACCAACTCCACAAAGCTACCTGGCACACCACTGTAGTCCAGTACGCCAATGTCTCTACTTTAAACTGCTCTACCCCATCACTCACTTAACTCCAGGAATTGACACAAGTCCTTTACCGCTGTTGAAACCTGGTTAGCCAACTCTCAACTAATACTTAACCACAAAAAAGCACAGCTAATAATATTCTATCCCACTACAGCCTTAGACCTCATACCACCATTCACAATATTCTCAGCTAATAATACCCCTATCACACTTGTCCAAAACACCAAACTTCTAGGGGTTATCATAGACAACAACATGAAATTTAATATGTACATTGGACAGACAAAAAGAAAGTCCAGAAAAAACTTGGAACCCTATATAGATGCAAAAAGTACCTCACCAATGACAGTAAAACTACCATCACAAGAACTCACCTACTGTCCACACTCCTCTATGCCTCCGCCATACTCTTCAACCAAAATAAAGCAGACTTTAACAAATTAAATACCTGCTACAATAAAATAGCTAGATTTGCTACTGACTCACCCTTCAGGACACATCACTGCATTGCCCACCAAATTCTATATTATCCCAGTAGAGTTCCTGCTCTTCAAGGCCTACTTAATATCTGCTCTAACAAATGCTTATAAAGACCCACCAATAAAGCACTGGCTGACACAGACAAAAGCAACAATTGCTCTGGGGGCTCCTTGTTTTCCATTTCTGTTGCAAAAGCATGGAATACCATCCCCGTAGATATTAGGATCACTGAGAACAAAAAATAATTTCAAAAAACTCGTCCAGTCCCATTTACATAGTTCTTGGTTATGTAATTGTTCTGACCCTGAGTAGCTTCACTTAATTAGATCATATGATACTTTAACCTTGTATGAAAGCTTGCAACAACTCCTTTCTATACTTTTAATCAATCAATGTGTGTTTACCATACCAGCCACTGATGAGTGTAACCAAATGACAAAATGTCCTTTCAACTGTATTGTTTATTGTAACACACTGTGCTCCTTATAGTATGTTTATGTTTTGCTCCTTTCTTGGCCTTGAAACTGAACTTTATTAACGTTTGACTGTGTAGTGTACTTTATTAACACGTGTATTGTATTTACTGTATTTGCAGTACTAATCTTTGTGGAGCTTTCCTCCCCGGGTCACTATTGAAAATGAGATCCATGCCCAGTCGGACCTTCCCGGTAAACAAATGTAAAATAAATAGATAATGAATAAATAATTATGTCAATAAGCTTAGGTCCCGCCCATTAGAAATTACAGTGCAAACTTGCTGAGCTCCATTGGAGTGAATGAGGTTTGTTTTGTAGTTTATATTTCACACCTTGACTGTTTCTCCATTGTTGAAAACAAATCGAAACAAAAACAAACTAGTATACCACAAAAAGAAACGCCAGCTCCTACTCCACCATAAGCCAGGCAAAAAAGCACTGTAAAAAGTGCCGACAAGATTAATCCAATAATCGTTACTTCAAACAATTGTTAAACGCTATTTTTATTCAGAAGAAAAAGTGTTTTCGTCGTAGTTTATACTGTAGCTTCTTCAGAACAGAGAAACACATTCAAAAAATACCGCCAACATGTATATACATGTTGGCGGTATTTTTTGAATGTGTTTCTCTGTTCTGAAGAAGCTGCAGTATAAACTACGGCGTAAATGCTTTTTCTTCTGAATAAAAATAGCGTTTAACAATTGTTTGAAGTAACGATTATTGGCTTCATCTTGTCGGCACTTTTTACAGTGCTTTTTTGCCTGGCTTACGGTGGAGTAGGAGCTGGCGTTTCTTTTTGTGGTATACTAGTTTCTCCATTGTTCTTTGTAATCTGCAATCACTATTTTTTTTCTTATTAAATGTATTATGACTTTATCAGTTATCAGGTTTGCTGATTTTATAACACCTAGGAGTTTCTTTTTTTAATTTCCCTCAAATATTTGTGTTTTATTGAACTTGGTATTCATTCATTCAACATCAACATCAACCTCTTTTTCCCCATTTTCTGCATGGGGTCAGGGTGCTGAAATGAACTATTCCAAATTTCACTATTCAATGTCAATCTCGTACCTTCTTCAACACTCATGCATGACTGTCACAGGTCATCTCTCACATAATCCATTGACCTCTTTGCTGGATGGTCTTGTTTCCTCATGCCTTCTTCCTGTCTGTCCCAAATCTTCTTCACCAGTTTGTCTTCTGCTTTTCTGCACATGTCTGAACCATTGTAGTCTGTTCTCTTTCACCTTTTCTGCACATGTCTGAACCATTGTAGTCTGTTCTCTTTCACCTTTTCTGCAATTGGAGCTACTTTGGCTTCTGCTCTTATGTTCTCCTTTCTTTGTCTATCTCACAGTGTATATCTTACCACCCATCTCAGGCACTTAATTTCCCTAACCTCTGGTGTCCTCAACTTCTCTCCTTTTACTACCCAGGTTTGGTACTATATGGTAGTACTGGTTACACCCCTGTTTTGTACACCTTACATTTCAGTATCTTTTGCATTCTTCTGTCATTTACTACACCTGACACTTTGTGCCAGTTGATTGTAGCCCCTCTAATTCAAGCTTTGACCTCCTCATTCAGACTTTCCTTCTCCTCAACCACCCCACCCTGCTACTTGAAGATGTTAACCTGCTCCAGTGTTTTCCCTTTTATCTCAATTTCCAGCTTCTTCTGATTTCCCCCATTTGCTGCCATTGCAATATTCTCATCCGTACTCAGTTTCATCTCATGTGCCTTGTGTTTTGCATTCCATTCTTGCTCAGAGTCTGCCTGTACTGCCACATCATCTGCATGCAGCAAATTTGTTAATCTGTTTCCTCCAACCCTTTTGCTAATGTAGTCCATCATCAGTATGAACAGCAGTGGGGTCAGAGCTGAAACCTGCTGCACATCCACTCCCCCTCAATGAGACCACTCTTTGAGCAAGAGTCATATTGGACCCTTGTACATAGCTTTCATTAATTCTACCAATGTTTCTGAGACTTCAAACCACCACAGAACTTCCCAAATCAACTTTCTTGGGACCTTGTCATATGCTTTCTTCAAGTCTAGGAATGCATACTTGGACTCTTTCCTCATTTCTATCTTCTCAAGTATCAGTATCACTGCACACATTGGATATTCATTCATTATGCAACAGGATTTATCCCTTATTTCAGCTCTTGAATTTGTATCCTTGGAGAACCAATTCATGACTGCCGGTGACCTGTAGACAGACCGTATCCAGCTCCATTTTCATACCTCTAACCTCTGTACGATTATACTTTGCATGACCAAAGCAATTTAGCAGAAATATATTCTCATACATTTACAGAAAAGAGGTATATGTATTTTAGGTCTCAACTAGTTAAAAGAAGAATAAAACTAAATACATGCTCTAAATTTCTGCTTACCACTTATCCAGCTTTATAGCCATTATCCCGCAAACTTAAGAGAAAGGAAACTTAGAAAAGGATTCAAGTAACTTTTTTGTAACTGTAGAATATCCCCTTCTGATGTATAGTTTAATCCAGTTTAATTTCTCCAAGTCTTTTGGGTTTTTAATTCCATGACAGGAATGGGCCCCATTCCTAAGTCAAGGTTCATAGGTTCATAGATAGGTACTTGGCTATCAACCCTAGCGCCTATGCAAGCCTAGCCATAATGATTCCCTGGCTATTGCTTCCCACAAATGTTTATTTTCCTGGTCCCCTGTTTAGCAGAGCTACTGATGTGATCATCGGGGTGAATTTCCTATCTCCCATTCAGTTGTCAAGGTTCCTCTTGAAGAGGGCCATTGAGGTGCTCTGCCTGACATGTATGGACAGCCTATTCCAGAGTCTGGGGAGTTTCTGGGTCAGGAAGGTATCCCACCAGCATGTTCTATTCATCGTGATGACAAGGTTAAGATCCCTGGAGCATGTGGCTTGAAGGAATTGGGATTTTTTAAATGTAGCATGTCCAACAACTCTGGGTTTGACATGGCCTTGTATGTTAGGCAGATATCGCCTCTGAGTAGGTGATATGTGACAGAGTATAGCTGGAGTTTCTTTAGAAGGTCAGCATAAGGCATCTGCTGTAGGCCTGTGATTATTTTTGTGAGGTATTCCTGTGGCCTTTCTAGTTGTTGCAGATGTCTTGTGAGGAAAATACCTAATGGGGCATTGTATTCTATAATGGGTCTAATGAGGGATGAGTACAGAGGGACAATGACCTCCTTTTTTCTGGATGAAAAGCTCTTAGTGATGAGGTGTGCCACGTAGAAAGATTTTCTAACTGGTGTGGCCATGATGTGGTTATCAAAGTTGAAACCACTGTCCACCTGTGTCCCTAGGTCTCTTATCACACTTTCAGTGTTTAGTATTTCGGTAAGGGCCTTTTGTAGTATATCCACATCACTTGGGGATTCACTAATGGCTCCCAGCTTGCAGTCATCTGCAAACATTGTAAGCCAGAGTCCCTTAGTGTTGGCCTGTACTTCAAATAAGTAGATGCCAAACAAGAGTGTTCCCAGAATAGAACCCTGCAGTACACCACTTGTCATTTGTCTGGAGCTGGATTTGGAGTCGGCTACTTTTACAGTGTGTGTTCTGTTGGTAAGCCAGTTTGCTACCCATCGAGTGACATACAGATTAATGCCCAGCTTAGTAAGTTTGTCTATGATTCCAGAGTGGGGAATAGTGTCAAAAGCCTTGTTGAGGTCCAAGTAGGATGTGTGAACCACCTTACCCTCGTCCATGGTTCTGGAGACTGATTTGAAGAAGTCAATCAGGTTCAGGAGGCAAGATTGGCCCTTCATGAACCCAAACTGGGTGGGGTCCAGTGTTTGAAGGTTGCCAATGTTTTTGTTTATAAGTTCCATGATAATACGTTCCATGGCCTTGCAGATCAGGCTCGTCAGACTGATGGGACGGTAGTTCCCGGGATCCAAAGTGGATCCCCCTTGTGGAGTGGGATGACTGTAGCTGCACGCCACTCTGTGGGCATGAAGCCTGAGGTGAGGCTATGATTAAATATGACATATAGGTGATGTGCCAGTTCATTTTGTAGTTCATGCAGTACACAGCCCATGGATGCTGTATTCTTGGCTTTGGAAAGTGCATTTTTTACCTGAGTGGCTGTGATTACCAGAATTTGGCATTCTTTTGGTATTGAGATGGGCCCTTTAGTCGGTGAGAAGGGGGTGAAGTTGGCACTGACTCTCTCTGCTAGGATATTGGCAATATCCTTGGGATCAGTATATCTAGTAGATTCTGCTGTAGAACAGAGCAGATCTGAGTATTGCCATTTAGATTCTTGAAATAGCAATAGAATGCCTTGTGGTTGTCTTTGGAATGTTTGGCAATTTTGTTTTCATAACTTGCTTTGGAAGATTTTATGAGGGATCTCTGCTTTCTGCTGAGGCTGGTGAGGGAGTTTTTTGAATCCTGGATTCTTCCTCTTTTCTGCAACAGTTTCGTCCTTCTGTTGTGAAGCTTGTTTATGGCAGGGGACCACCAGATTGGCTTCCTTTTTTAGAGGACAGCATCTTGGTTCTATTTGGGATGGCTCAGTCCAGCATGAGTGAATGTGCTAGTACAGCACCTTAGTGCAGGATTCAGCAGTTGAACTTCCAGTTCCCATCTGCATGGGTGTCATGAAGTTTGTTACTTCTGACTTGAGAAGCATGAAGTTGGCTTTGGAGGAGTTTTTTACAAAGGTCTCCTTAAAGGGGTGTGGGGTGGGATGTGGATGTCAAGGGTGATTAGCTTACGGTCTGATCTGACCAATGAGGGGGTGACCACTGGTGTGGAGCATCAATCTCCCATGTAGGTAATGACCAGGTCTAGATTATTGGTACCCCTGGTGGGAGTATGAATTAGTTGCTCTAGGGCATTGGAATTTATGAATTCCAAGAACCGTTGAACAAAGGTGTTGGTACAGAAGTAGTTTTCTCAGTTAATAGCAGGATAGTTGAAATCACCCAGTATTATGGTGTTTGGTTGTATCTTAATATTTCTACAGTATGTTTAGAAAGATATAGTGAGAATCTTGGGGCATGGTGGGGGATCTGTCGAAAGCTACAATTTGTATTGCAGTCTTGCCTAGTGTTAGTTGCACCTGGAGAATTTCAGATTCATTACACTGGGCAACCAGCCTGGAGGTGTGAATATCCCTGGTGAATATGCACACTCCTCCACCTTTAGTGTTTTGGTCTGGTTTGGCGGTCGAAAAGTGTGGTATGAGTTGTAGCCTGGTATTGCAGGGGTGCTCTCTGGAGCTTTGAACCAGGTCTCAGTTACTGCGCAGATACTTATGTTCTCCATTTTTGGAGAGCATCGAGAGAGTGCATCTTGAGGTTTAGACTTCTAACATTGAGCAGCATTACCTTCAGATTTTGCTTGTTTGCACCCATTACAGTAGGATTTAAGTTCAAGAAATTAGCACTGTTTGCTCTTTGCAGCACCTTAAATGTGCTCAGAATTTATATGAAGTTACATGTCTTCGTAGCATATCAAAATATGACTGTAAGTTCTTTTTTATGAAACCCATTGGTCCTGCTACTGTCAGAATTGTCTAAGTATCTTTTCTCGACATTGCTCTTGTTTCTACCTGCAAATCCTGATATTTTATGAGTTTCTATCTATCTGAGCAAAATACACTGTAATTTATGCGTGTAGTAATTTTAATGATCAATGTTACTCTTGTCTTCTTTTTATGAACTACTATATCTGTTTTTCTTCCTTCTATTTTCTGAGCTTTTGGTAGCATATGATTTCATGTGGTATATATATAATTATACAATGACCACCTCCATTAAAATTCCAAAATGTGCATGCTGATTGGTCAGCGTGCCCATTGTAAATCTGACTTACACTAATGGAAAAAGTCTGGTCACCCGGAATTTTTCCATTAGTATAAGTCTTTACTTTTTTTTGTGTTAGGCAGCAATGGAGAATGGAAGAGCTCCGTTGCTGTAATCTCACTTTGTTAAACTTGTTTAACATAGCGAGACAACTTTAAAAAAGCAACAGAGATCTTCTTTTCTCTGTTGCTTCCTCTACACACAGCTCTGATGTACTGCATAAGCATATGCATGAGCAGTACATCAGAACTGCTCCAGGATACCTTACAGCTGCGGAAGGGCAGTCCAGAGGCATTATACAATGCCATTATTTAAGAAAAATAAGTATTTTTTTCTTAAATAATGTCATTGTATAATAGCAATAACCCACTTCTGGGTGTGGGTAATGCTGGATTTACCCATGATTGTCTTTGTTTGGCCACTCAGGCTTCGCCATCATGACCAAACCACACCAACCATGGGTAAATGCAGCATTATCCACACCCAGGCATGTGTTGTTGTTTAAACATCATCATTCGATATAATGCTTTGTGTCTTGTGTTTCCGATTCAGATACATCAGTACTGTTGGGTTTTGAACAGTCACCAGTGCTGCATTATTATGTCTTTCAATATACAGGTCCTCTGTCATTAGTGTGTCACACCCATCAACGAGTTGTGTGACGGTTTCCAGTTCTGTTTTACTAAACCTGCAGTTTTCTGTTTTTCCACATTTTCAATTGACTTTGCAAACCAATGTGTATGTAGGGCACTATCCTGGGCTGCCAATGTTAACCTTTCATCTTTTAGTTTAAATTCACCTCTCCTTAACCATAACTATATTAAATCCAGATCAACACGAGGTTGTTTCAGAAGTTTTCTATACTTTGCACTATATTTATAGCTTTTCCATATTTCTTTCCTTCACATCTGATCCGTCTCCTTATATTCTTTCTTTTGTTTTTGGCTCATTCAAATTCTGTCTGATTTTTTTTTTCTAGTTCTGGTTTGACATCTTTCCTTACCTGAATGCTTCTATTTAACTAAGAAGAGATGTCATCTTAGACTTCTCCTCATGTTTTAAAACTTTTCCTATGTTTGGATCTAACAAGGTCAGCAGATATGTATGCAGTCCTATGATTGCAGATCTATACATATAATCAATTTCAAGGTAGCGCATACCTCCTTCTTTGCAAAGGATATATAATCTTCCTCATATGAAGTTGTCTATATTCTCCTCCTTTGACAAACTGCCTAGTACTTTTAGTTTTTCCTTTCCTCTCTTATCTTTATTACATCCTCAAGATTATCTGCTAGTATTTTTTAGTTTTTCCTTTCTTGTCTTATCTTCAGTACATCTTCAAGATTATCTCTACTAAATATACTGATGAACAACAATCATATGTTACTACCTACTATACTTTTAACTGTATGTCTAAATCTCTGTGCTTATGTAAATATCTTATGCCATTATATGTTATTATCTGCTATATTTTTATAAGTGAATGTATAAACCACAATGCTTATGTAAAATGTCTTATGTATAGTATGTTATCAATTGTTCTGGAGCTTTTCTTCCCAGGCCTGTACTGAAAATGGACAGCTCTGTCTAGTCGGACCCCTCCGGTAAACAAATGTAAAATAAATAAATAAAATCTTGGCATACACTGATTTTGTATATCATTTGACAAGCATGAAGCATTTTTTTGTGTTTTTCTGTCCAACTGACCCAGTACTGTCTGGGGCCCAGTCAATCACACCAAAACTGTAAGTTAAAACTAGAAGAACAAATTGGTTTATAGCTTGGACTTTATTCTGAGATGCGAGTGCCATTTTCAATATTAGTTTTTGTCTTCCAAAATATTTCTTATTAAGTTTTATTTGCATTTGTTCCTGTTTTATTGCCAATCTTTTATCATTCACCAAAAATATATATATTCTTTCCTACTCAAGTTCATTCATATCATATTCCTGTCCTAGACTGACATCACTGGTTCATAGGTAAGTACTAGGCTAGCTGCCCTTGTGGACCACTTCAAGCCTAGCCAACGTCCCTTATTGAGATCAAACCGTGTACTGCTTCTCTGTGAGATAATCACTTTAATCATTATGTTTTATACATTGTACTTTAAATGTTGCTTTTGCTCATTAATCTTATATCATCTGAGAAAGTTTTAACAACTTACAGTCATACTTTCACTTACTCATCTGATTAGTTATCCACAAAAGGTAGATGAGAAAACTTTAAGTACGTTTGTCTTATAAGCAAGACCTAATCTGTTAAGCAAATAACTTAACTGGTTAAGGACAAGACAAAACAGCAGAAGTGACAAAAAGTCACCATGGAGCAGAAGTGACAAAATGTCACCATGGAATATACCCCTTTGAATTTGTATCCCTGGGATAATAATTTGGCCTTCGTCATGACTTAGCTGCAATGTGGTTTACCACTGTTTCATGGTCACTGTAATGTAATTCATCGATGTAGGATATATCATATCCATGAATGTGAGATGCTGTTAAATTTTTTTTGTAGTCTATCCACACCATACTTAGATTCTTCCCTGTTTTACAGTTCTCCACTATGACTTTATTTAACAATACACGATCCTTTGTTCCATACGACTTACTTTTATTGCCTTTTGTTCTGTTGTCATACTTGAATTTTCTTCTAAATGACTGTGAACTCTGTCATCATCAATTCCAGTATATCTTTTGGACACCATCGGAAGCCACATAATTAGTCTATAGTTTTTAGGATCCGTTGTAGGTTCACTTTTAAGAGGAATATTGTTTTTCCAGTTGTTAACCAGGTTGGTGTCTGTCTGAGATGCGCACAAAAATAGTTCTTACTCATGGTTAAATCTTCATGTAAAGATGTTAATACTTTTAGCTAGAAATTAGGCACTGCATCTAGGCCTGGGGTTTTCCAGTTAGGAGTTTTTTATAATTTTCTTTCAGTTTCTCTGGCTATTACTTTATCCCATTTCATATCCGGTACATTTGAACTTCTTGCTGTTTTATTTCTTCTATCCATTCTGCATCTTTATGTTTCACAGATTTTTCATACATATTTCCCCAAAATGTGTCTGTTTATCTCTCTTTTTTGTGGTGTTTCTATTCCTTTTGCTTTGCTTCCCCATTCTCTATTAAACTTTTCTGGGTCGTCAATCAGTTGTGCATTTTATGCTTTTCCTTTATATTTATATCTGCAAAGTTGTTCTGTCTGTGCTGTTATCTTTAGTTTACTATTTGCTATAATGCACGATAGATCCTGTTCTGTTCTAATATTGTGCATTGTTTTACCACATCTGTCTTTCTACATATTTTTGTTGATCTGTTCCATTTCTCTACTCACCTAACATTGCCACTTCTTGTCTTAATTGATTTGTTGTTCCTTCTATATGATTTGTAGTTTTTTCTATATGATTTGTAGTTCCTTCTATATGATTTGTAGTTCCTTCTATATGATTTGTAGTTCTTTCTATATGATTTGTAGTTCCTTCTATATGATTTGTAGTTCTTTCTATATGATTTGTAGTTCCTTCTATATGATTTGTAGTTCTTTCTATATGATTTGTAGCTCTTTCTATACAATGTTTCCATGATGGCATTTGACTTCCTCATTTCCTTCGCATTATTGCTCTGTGTTTTTTGTGGAACGGTGGTTATTAATTTAGCTGGTCATAAATATATCCTATTTGCTTCTGTTATATCACATGAATTTCTCTTAATAGTCCAGATTACTATGTTCTTCTGTTTATCAAACCTGTAACATTTTGGGTCTTATTTACTTTCTGTAATTGATTTATTTCATTGGTCTTAATATGTCAATCTATCCCCATTGAATCAAGCAACTCTTCCATTGGCTCATTTTTTACTAATCTGAGGGCATGTTCTTTGCTGTTTGTTTCCTATGGTCATTCAGCAAAAAGTTCCAGAATGTCTTACTGTGACATACTCTCTTCAGCTGCATCCTGTGTCATCCATTGCCCTTTCATATGAGAAATCACTGGCCGATCACTCTACAACACCGACGGCATCAGAATTGCTACCGTTTCTTGCTTCTTCCTTTGCTATGCAACTGAACTTTGGTACTGGTTTCCTACTCAAGGCTTCAGAATACCTTCATGCGGTAAGTGATCATGTGCTTCTCGTTTCACCTCTTTCTCCCTAATTTGGAACCTGATTGTTTCATTATGCTGTGACATTACTTGATTGTTATCTTATTTTTTGTATTGTAAAATTTTCCATACCTGGATTCCTTTCCTGTATTTCTCTTTAGCTATTGTTACTGCTGCTTTCTTTGTATGAAAATTGCACCACATTAAATCTCTTTTTTCTTTCCCATGTCCATATTACTTCTTCAAGTCTCTCCGACTCCACCTGTTTCTCCTTAATTGAGGACTCATTGTTCTATTATCCTGTGACAATTATACACTAAATCATTCACTTCACAGGTATTATATATTTCAGCTTCTATTTGTTTAACCTCTACTTTATTTATCTTCTGTTCTACACCCCTTTGTGATCTTATTTTTTATATTGCAAAATTTTCCATATTTGAATCCCTTTGCCTGTACTTCTCTTCAAATCTCTTTGGAGTTGCTTATTTGTCTTGATTAGTTTGGCTTTCTCTTTTGCATAAATACTGCACCACATTAGATCTCTTTTTCTTTCTCATGTCCAAATTTCATTTTTATACTTTTCAAAAATCTCTAGTTTTTTTTTTTTTTTAATTTTTGCAGATCTTCCGTCATTTCTTTTTCCAAGTGGCTCAAAGTTTCTTTGTCTGTGTAATGTTTTTCATGGATTTGTTGCATTAAGGAAAACAAATTTACACTTGAAGATTTTGATTTTTTTTCTTGTGCAAGTGTTTTTCTTTCCTCTAATTTCCCTTTTAATCCTTATGAATATCTTCTTTCTGGAAATTCTGCATTTCTTCCTTAATAATAACAATACATAATTTCTTTCTCATCCCCAATAGTCCACTGTATCATCTTTATAGCCTGTCGGTTTTTGTGTTTTTTATGAACTGTTACTTTCTTCTGCGGGGGGGGGGGTCCTGCGCCTGGCCTAGCCCCATTGTGGGACTGTTTCCACGTATTGAGGATTTTACACTGTCGTTTTTTCTAGTCCTAGCATCAGTGTGCATACCAAGATTGGGCCCTTTTTTTCCTGGGACTTCTGCACCCAACCACCTTTTTTATTTTTTTAAAATACATATTTATATATAGGCTATATAAAATATAGTGTATATATATATATATATATATATATATATATATATATATATATATATATATATATATTTATATATTTATCTATATATATATATATATATATATATATATATATATATCTGTGTCATCATCATGTTGTGATTTTGTGAAAACAGGGTCTACCACTTGAAGGTGCTTGCCAAGACTTACAGATGAATTCAGTTCCAGGAATGCTACTCTCCTTTGCTTGCTAATTTTATCATCTCTCCATTGAAACCTTGGATGGATAGAGATATGCCCACCACAATATATAATGAAACCATCACTATTCCATTGTAATACCAATAAATGTTTCAAACGGCATGATTCCCATAGCCAATAAGTACGTCCAACATACCCTTTACTGAA
>NC_056746.1:1367434793-1367439793 GCF_019279795.1 Protopterus annectens
TCAGATGACGATTCTTACCTTGTCGATATCAGTATTAGAGAAGGAAGGTCTATTTCAATGGATTATACAGGTAAGCATAACGTCTAGTTCAATGGATTATACAGGTAAGCATAACGTCTAGTTCAATAGATTATACAGGTAAGCATAACGTCTATTTCAATGGATTATACAGGTAAGCATAACGTCTATTTCAATGGATTATACAGGTAAGCATAACGTCTAGTTCAATGGATTATACAGGTAAGCATAACGTCTATTTCAATGGATTATACAGGTAAGCATAACGTCTATTTCAATGGATTATACAGGTAAGCATATGCAACTTCCTTAGTGAAAGAAACTTTTCCCCCTCTGGATGCATCAAGCATGTGATAAAAATGACTAAATGTAAGATTGGACTGATTTACAGCTTCATTAATTTTCTAACTCCTGCTGGAGGGAACTATTACAGTTGTACTATTTCTCTTCTTCATGTTTTGTAATGCCTTAAAATTTTAGTTTCTTCTTGTATTGAGTGTTTTCTTTATAGAAATCGTTGTGCATTATAGTTGTCTAATCTTGACTGACATGAAAATGTATCCAAATATACATGGCTCTTGCCTTCCTACATAAAGTTCCTCTCAAATAGCTGAATACATTATGGGAATGATATCATCATACAAATTACGGCTTAAAATATGGGAATCTGCAAGTGATTACAGTGATAATGTATTTGGGCCTCATATACATTATTTTTCTGAAACACTCTGAGATGGTATTCAAAATTCAAGTTCCCTAAATCAGGTATCCACAAACCACGTACTCTTAACTGTAAATCAAGTAGGTTTACACCATCTACTAATAAAAATGCACAGGTGTACAATGATGACATAGTAAGATGCACAGATACAGACAATACCGTCACAAGGCTGGACAAAGTTGTTCCTGTGGCAGCTGGTGTAAGGTAAGGGCTACAATACAGGTGAGCCTGGGTTCTAATCCAGCAAATTCAAAAACATGGTGACAATGTGTAGTCTTTTGGGTGCTAAGATCCTTAAGTTGAACATGTATTGTTATGGCATGGTGATGTTCCTCGTGAGTATAAATGATGTGGTGCACAAATCCTTAGGGGAAATGCAGAGAGACATGTCTGTGCTCTACATGCATGTTACAAATGCAGGAAAGGCTTTGGTATTGACTAAAATCCAATCTTCACAAAGAGTGATCATAAAGTACAAAATATTCATGATCTGAACAACCCTCTCAGTTACTGGTATTGTTCGATGGGGATCCGCTATGTGTCAGCATGGTATGAACTGCTGCAAAGACCGACTTGCTCTTCCAAGGATAGCTTGAACCTCTCATTCTAGGGCTTTCACATACTGACCAAAGGCATTACTGCCAAACTGTGCTTTTGTTAGGCAGATTACAGCTAATGCATCTTCCAACCTACAACAACAACAACAAACCAAAAAACGTAAACAAAGCACTTGACCGTGTCAATACGGTATTGCTCATTGCTATAAATTCCCTAACCCCGAAGCCCCCATGCATTTGGAGCTTATTTCCGTAACTTAAAACCAAAACCTGGTTTATAAGAATAGAAATCATTCCCTCTGTGCCAGGGATTTGCACCTAGCATGTATTTAGACCTGATTGAAATTATAATGGAGTATTCATATTTGTTAAATATTGTATCACCTGAAGACAGATCCAAGAAACCAACAATACAAACTTGCTGAGAATCAACACACTCTGAATAATCAAGCTATCAGGTCATAGCATGTTACAGCACCACCTCAATGACCCCCCCCCCCAAAAAAAAACATGCTTATTTCTTAAATACATTAGATGAACTTCATATGTACAGAAACTTCATCATTCTGGGAGAATTTAACTATCCATCAATATACTGGGAATTTTACTTCAGATGTAGGTTATGCATAAATATTCCTTAATCTGATAAACAAGAATTCCCTGATTTAAGTAGTCAAACAGCCCACTAGAGGACACAATGTTCTTAACTCAGTCCTTTCCTAGACAACACTAAGTATAAATTGTTAACTTTCTCTTTCAAAATCCCTAAACCACCTCATGCAAATATCACAATATTCAAAGACTCCAAGCTTACAAACTTCCTTCAATTCAATGTTGAAGTCTGTAAGCTCAAAGTATAATTCTACTCCCAAATGCTGACATGGCTAATTGCTATGCAAATGAATTCTATGCTCCCTACCAAACTTAAGCAAAAAGTTGAAAAGAACGACTGAAGCAGCCTGGTGGTTTACATGCATAAATAATAAAATAATATAATAAGAGGAGAAAGCTCCATAGCAAAATTAAAGACCCTCAAATCAAGATCAGCATAAAAATGTTATCCAATGTAGTAAAAAATTCCATCAGGAAAATCAAGGCTTCCTATGAACCTAGGCTTGCATTGCAAGCTAAGGATAATTGCAAATTCTTCTTTGCCTATGTCAAGATGTTAGAAAATTACACCCAACATTATTACGAACTTATTCAAAATTTCACTTAATACACTGAAGCAGTACAATTGCAAACATACCAACAATGAAATTCAGTACAGATTTCACTCCACAAATACTGAAGGATGTCAAACCCCATCATCACAAAAGAACACTTGTTAAAAAATACTATCCAAACAAAAAAAAAATACATCCTCAATGGGACCTGTTAAAATGTCAGGCTGCATATTGAAAAGCATTAAACATACACTGACATAGTCCTTGAGGTTTGTCCCACAGAAGTTGTGACATCTCTTTTTAAGTGTGGCTCCACCATGGACCCAGGGGATGGCAGATCCATCAGTCTGACAATTATCATCTGCAAGGCCATGGAACAGGTCATAACAAACTGAATAAACTATAATATAAACAATATTATATAACACTTGACCTGTCATCCATCTGACTTTGTTAAGAGTAGATCCTGTGTAATGAGTCTGGTAACATTTTTTGAGAAGGTAACAAATGCTGCGGACTGTGGGCACTCTGTCCATACAGGATACAGCATACCTTGATCCTGTCAAGGTAGTCAATACTGAACCACATGCCAACTTTATCAACAAGTTAAATACACTCCAAATTGAACTCTATGTATTTAGAAGGATAGCGACTTTGCTGAAGCTTTATAAATGCTTTCTTCTTTGGGTTCTTCAAATCATGTCTAATCATGTCTAATGATAAAAGCACCTGTCAGGATAAAACTTGTTGGAAAAATGTACCACAGATCTTTGCCTCATGTTTTTTATTTGAATTTCTGGGTCTAGCTGTACTATCGCTCGGTAATATAATGGGTGTCAGAGAATTTCAGTAGAAAAATTATAAAATAAAACAGTGCTGTGTAAAATTATTGTTTAACATGGATCTACACGTACATTAAGCAATGACTAATAGAAGGATAGAAATAAGGTATAACTAATAATAACATGGCAAACCTTTTACCTACTCTGCCAGTCACAAGATCTTATAAAGATGTAAAGCATAACTGAGTCTTTGTGCCTACATACATGCCTTGAGCAGTTTACATACTGCAGTTTGCAACACATTAAACTTGTCAATGATTTAGGCAGTGAGACAAAGCACAAGTTGAAGACAGCTCAGCTGGGATCTAACAAGGAAGTAATTTATAAGAAATAAATAATAAAAATAAAGTAGTGGATAGGCGATTAATTCTTCTAGAAGAAACACAGGTGGGCAACCAGGTCACTGGCAGCAAAAACAGGTACAGAACCTTAATGCAATTACTATAGTATTGCACTTGTTTGACTGTGTAACAAAATTATGACAACTTACAAAACGAGTTACTACTATGTAATAAATACCTGCGTACTTATGCATTCTGTTTGTGTAATTTCTTAAATTAATAATTCTTATGTTACCAGACAAAGATGGAAATGGGGACACTGGATGAACATACCAACATACCTCTGGATCCAAGGCACAGATAACCTCTCTACCAATTAGACACTTTAGGAGGCAAAAGTTCTGGTGAAAAGTCCAGGAGCACAGAACTTAAGAAGAATGTTCTTAGAACACTAGATCATGGTTCTTAATGATCTATCACTGTCACTCCCATAAATATCATCTTCGATTGTGTTGTTTCTAAAATGACTCCTTATTGTTCTTAGAACACTAGATCACGGTTCTTAATGATCCATCACTGTCACTCCCATAAATATCATCTTCGATTGTGTTGTTTCTAAAATGACTCCTTATTGTTCTTAGAACACTAGATCATGGTTCTTAATGATCTATCACTGTCACTCCCATAAATATCATCTTCGATTGTGTTGTTTCTAAAATGACTCCTTATGATACGCCTCAGAAAATTAACTTTTTTTGTCCTTTAGCCAAAACAGTGATAAGGAAATTCTCCAATGAATCAGCTCACCTGTCTAGTAGCTGGACATGTAAATACGTGAAACCATAGAAGGTCATACTGTCAGGTTATTGATAAACATGTGCTATTAAGCCTGTCCTGCAGCTGGATGGGTAAATACATGAAACCATAGAAGGTCATACTGTCAGCTTATTGATAAACGTGCTATTAAGAGTTTACAGAAAAAAAACAAAGGAAGTTTGAAGTAATCCACTGGCAAGTGCCATCTATATGGAAGATAAAAATAGGGGAAGGCACTATATTTATACTTTACAACTACAGCAACACACAAAAAAATCACATATGATGCTCTACCATCACAGCGTTTTATAATGCTATGCAAAGACTTAAAGAGTAGCTCCAAAACCCACTGATTGTGGCTTTCAATAAACTGTGTGCTGATATGGTAAAATTAATCTCAGCTAAAGTGGTTGAAATCAACAAAAGGAGATGAATAAACATGCTCATCAGCAAATACTGCACATGAAAATCACCTCTGGGCTGCTATTGTTAAAAAAACATATATCAAATACACCATCAAAATGGAAACAGTTTACAACCTCTCTTTCCTCATTGTTTTACTTCTGCTTGGACTATTTTTTTCAGGTGTCCTTGTGACA
>NC_056746.1:1367444793-1367478535 GCF_019279795.1 Protopterus annectens
ACTACACTGCACTTATTTGCATTTAATTTTAGACATTTTCAAAACACCAGATATGTGCAAATTGCAGCCCTTGTTGCAGTTGCATAGTACCAGTGGATGAACAGACAGTAGTATCTATCCTGCAGTCATCAGCAAACTTAGTCAACTACATATTAACACATTGGCCTGGATTTCTGAATAACAAATGCCAAACAAGAGAGGGTCTATCATGGATCCCTGTAGCACACCACTAGTTACAATGTTACATTCAGAGAGGGGAGGGCCTAGTACTGATCCCTGTGGCATTCCAGTAGTTACAATGTTACATTCAGAGTGGGCCTAGTACTGATCCCTGTGGCACTCCACTAGTTCCAATATTACACTCAGAAAGGGAACCAGCAATTTTCACAACCTGTAATATGTACTGCTAAGATGTATTCCATGGCTTTGCATGCAAGGCTGGTGAGGCTGATGGGCCTATAATTATCTGGGTCTGTGAATGTACCACCCTTGTCCAAGGGAATCGCCAGAGCTGCTCTGCAGTTATCAAGCACAAACCCCGTGGACAAGCTGAGGCTGAACACTTTAAGAAGAGGCTCAGATAGCGCACAGTTGACATTGATGAGAGTGCAGTCTGGTATGCTGACTGGGCACATGAAGGTATTAATCTGATCCCTTGACAGGGCTCTAAAACTTGTTCCATAGTGAGGTCACAATGTGGGTAAGTGGTATAAAGACAGCACTAGATTTGTCTGCTATGTCGGCGTTATCCATTGGAATCAGAGTGCGTAATATTGTTATTGATGAACCAAATTCATGGTTGTACATTATTCCATAATATTCTGACATAGATAACATGAAACAGGTAACTTTTACAGTAAGTTGATGAAGGAGAGTGTACCAGTACTTGACATTTAATATTCAAAAAAGCAAGCTATCTGGCAACTGCTTCTTACTAAAATGTTTAAAGAACTATAAATTATCAAATGCCTGCAACAAACAAGAACAATGAGAGGCACTGGGAAAATCTGCTACCTCCATAATGGTACCAGGCGTGTCCTTTGATATTACTTTTACCGAAGTAAAACTGACCGATATCAGATGCTAAATGCTTCTGAAAACAATAGAACTTCAAAATATTGTTGACTGCAGGGGATGATGCAACTCAGGAGATCTAAAGTTATCATGTCTATTAATTGGCAGCACTTGTGTGGACTGCAGGGCCTCACTCAAAGAAGAAATGTCCACGCTAAATTTGTCAGGCTTCATGTAATTTTAATTTCAGTTACATTGCTGACCTATAATCCTATGGATATAACCAAAGGAAGTACTACTACAACAGGGTGCAGAAATAAAAGAGGAAAAGCAACGTTATGGAGACAAGAAATGCATCATGGGAAGAAAGATGAAGCTCATATTAATAAAGTAAATCATACCATGTGATTGTGGTACTGTGATCTCATTTTGTGGTAAAATTAACTGACAAATAATCATCATCCATTCAACATGTTACATTAGTACTTTACCAAAACTCAACATTTATCCAAAGGATGCTTATTTCACTTGTATCCATAGCTGTCTGGTAAGGCTATGCATTTCATTCCCAGGCATCAGAAAGACATGTACCTCAAGATATACAACCCCAAGGAAAACAATATAGTGTCAAATGTTGCTTTTAGAAACTATACTAAATGCAAACATGGCTTCAAATTTGGTTTCCTTTTCTTAATTCTATATAATTCTAAATGTTTTTAACATATAAAAAAAATTTTCATTTACATAAAATGTTATAATAGATTAGAAAATACAATGTCTTTGATTCCAAATTTAAGAAAACATCAGGCTGAGGCATTTACTTGGCATAAGACAGCATTTCCTAGAATATCTCATATCTCACAGCACCAATTCCTATTGTGCATGCTACAAAAAGATGCACATTGATTTTTTTTTTTTTGTTATTTTATTTCAGCTAGAAAATAATTAATACATTACATGATGCTGCAGTAAACAGTGATCAACAGAAATTATTCAAAACTAAGGTACAAATCAGCAGAAAACATGTATAAAGCAGAACAGTAATGCTATTGGAAAATATAGATGACTACAGTAAACAAGTGTGAAGCTTAAAGCAGTAAACTCTCAAAAAACAAATGAGCAGGGCTGGTAAAACCACAAACCTTCTATGAAATGACAACATCTTTCTAAGAAATAAGACCCAAGGAGTATTAAATGACACTTGGATTTGTTTTAACAGTGAGCTTGCAAAACTGCTGTCTGCATGTACAACAATTAGCAAGTTTAAATGTACGGTCGTTAAAGCAGGTGAGACATAACCTATATCTCATGAAAACTAGTATTTTGAAAGGCGGTGTGTTTTGGTACTCTGCCATTACCAGACTTTCATTGTCCTTTTAATATATACAGCAACTTTCTCATTCTACACTAGAGGTAATGAACAATAAAACTCAAACAAGCCCTTGACAGTTTCTATCACCCCTGGGTTTTATCTGTCCCTAGGGTAGCTGAAACAATAAACTATCACCAGAAGCACAGGCGTTTGGCTGACCCCAGGTAGGGTTTGTATATATGTTGTATTTTGACTGCAGTCATAACTAATGTGTGGATAGACGTTTCTGTCAGCAGATACAAAATGCAACTGACAGCTTTATAACATATTATTTTGCAGCATAGCTCAAGGCAGGAGATCAGTACAAGAAAGTACCACACCTCAAGAGAGAGATTTCACAGTTAATGATGCAAAGATATTGCAGCCATAAGAAATGCAGACAAGAATTTGTTTTGTTAATTTTTTCCTGGGGGAAGGGGGTAAAACACTAGTTAACAGCCACTTGGGTGGCATGAATGTTTCTTTAGCAATAAATAAATACATTTATTGTTTTGCCCTGCCATCTGCATGTTTAAAATTCCTCTGCGGCTTTTTTACTGATTGTCCTTCTCTAAGTCTTTCACTTTGCGGGCATAACATGCCTTCTACTTCCAGATGTAAGTGTAAGAATGCTCATGTATATGTGATAATATATTTCAATGGGCAGTAAATGACCAAGCAATTTAATTGCAGTAAATATTTCAAATAAGAAATTAGAGGCAATATACTTTACCTTAAGGGTGCAGGTATATTAGTGTCAAGGAAAGGATTCCAAACAATATATTAAATAGTCAAACATGCAGGATCCAAACACTCTGCATTCCACTGACAGTTAAACATAGGACAAAAATAGACGTGCAATTCTGTGAACAGGGCCAGAACTTCAGTTTGTCATGCGCTTTGCTACATGCTTAACCATATTGTCCTGGTGTGCAATATATGGCTGCATATGATAAATGCAGTGTGCTTGTAACAGGTACTTAAGGAAGCTGTCATAATGCACAGAATCTCAGATCTAATATAATGATAAATAGTTAAACTGAGATTAACTAAAAGTATTTACTTATGTACCAGGAAATAATAATGTACCACAATGGCCTGATATGTAACCATTGCAAGGAACAGCATTAAACTGCTGTGGCCTGATATATAACCACCACAGGGAACAGCACTGCAATGGAGTGGCCTGATATACAACTAAAACAAAGAGCAGCACTGCACTGCAGTGGTCTGATGTGCAACTAAAGTAAGGCGCAGCAATGCTCTGCAGTGGCCTGATATACAATTGAAATAAAGAGCAGCAATGCACTGCTGTGGCTTGATATTCAACTAAAACAAGGAGCAGCACTGCAGTGGTCTGATATGTAACTAAATTAAGTAGCAGCATTGCACTGCAAAGGTCTGATATATAACCAAAGCAAGGAGTAGCATTGCACTATAGTGACCTGGTATATAACTAAAACAAGGAATAACACTGCACTGTAGGAGCCTGATATATAACTAAAACAAGGAGCAGCACTGCAATGGAGTGGTCTGATATAAGAAATACAGTGGCCTGAAGTATATATATATATATATATATATATATATATATATATATATATATATATATATATATATATATACATACAAGGAAATACCAGATGAAGGAAACACGCTCCAATAATGAATTCAGTAAAGTAAAAACAGTAGTTAAATTGTATTCCAAGGTTTTACAACAGTAAGTGCTTTCACAATAACTCAGCACTGCTTCATCAGACCAGAAAGTAACAGCTGATAATAGTCTTTAAATAACATTTTAAAATTTTCAAAATTTCCAAGCGACAATTCAGAAGCTGACTAATCAAATGTCAATTACAATTTAAAGACAAAGCTAGCTAGTTTTGTTCATTTTTTTCGGGGGGAAGGGGGTAAAACACTAGTTAACAGACACTTGGGTGGCATGAATGTTTCTTTAGCAATAAATAAATACATTTATTGTTTTGCCCTGCCATCTAAAACTATATATACAAATTCATTTAAGCTAAACGACATGACATCAGACTACAAATGAATATCTTTGCAGCATATTCTATATATGTATATAGATATTAATATAAAAAACGTAAATTTAAAGTATTTAACAAATAAAATAAAATAAATAAATAACTTATATATATATATATATATATATATATATATATATATATATATATATATATATATATTAATAAAATTAAAATTGTATATGCCTATACAGATGCAACATACATAAATATAAACTTATACTATAATTTAAACTACAGATAATGTAAATTTCCATAAACTGTAAATGCAAAGGCATATATAACATATAACATGTATTTCAACTATTAATACTATAAACCTTTCCTACATTTATTGACCCTTCTAGAATTTAAAACTTGCATCATTGATACCAGGGTGGTGACATGCATCCAACCTAACCTGCCACATCAATTCTAATTCTTCCAATTTCAATTGGGTTGGACCACCCCTTATATCATCTCTAATCTGATCAATAACCTGAAATTATCACCACCCTGGTATCGATGATGCAAGTTCACTGAAATGCATTTTAAAGATTAAAAGTTTGTCCAGGTGATTTCATGTTAGATAATGTTATTTAATGCTTTTTAAGTTACATTAATTTATTTTAGCACAATGTGATTTTTTCCTGTGACCAAAATAAGCGATGACACTGTATTGGTGAAGGGTCAGTTTACTGTAGCAGTGGTTGTTAAATTAAATTAAATTAAATTAAATTATTTATGTATACTAAAAAGTATAGCTAATACATATTTATATTATATATGTATTTTATATTAATTCCAATGATAGTATGAATATTTTAGTATCTGTATCAATTTGTTTTAGTATTTCTTTTGTTTTTTAACCATTTTGGTTAAAAATATACATTAGTAGTTTTGTTTTCATGAATAATGACGTTGGCCCCATGTTTTTTCATAGCTGGGTTCAGTTGCATGGTCTTGCCGCTAGTTATTAGGTTGTATGAATGAGTTGAAATGGGATGATTTGGACTTTGATGTCACTTCCTGTTATGTTTACATTTTAAATGGCTTGACACTTAGTTGAATGTGCATTTGAAAAAGTATTCAGTTAGGAATACGAAAAGCCGTTTATGTGCTTCATGCAATTTTTGTACCATTAAAGCATTCTTCTTATTGGTTTAGTTGCATGGAATACGTTACAGCCAGCTACACTTCCTTAGTCTGTTTGTTTGCGTTTTTTGTTTGGGTTAAAAACAAGGAGCAACACTGCACTTCAGTGGTCTGATATATAACTAAAACAAGGAGCAGCACTGCACTGCAGTGTATGACATATAACTAAAACAAGGAGCAGCACTGCACTGCAGTGTATGACATATAACTAAAACATGGAGCAGAACTGCACTACAGTGGATTGATCTAAAATAAAAACAAGGGGCAACACTACATTTCAGTGGTATGATATATAACTAAAACAAGGAACAGCATGGCAATGCAGCACTACATTGCAGTAGCTTGATATATAACTAGCACTTGGAGGGCCACTACACCTCAACATCCTGATCTGTAATAACCCTGATGAGGAGCACTGCAGTGGCATTATATATACAACTACATCAAGAAGCCCTACTGCATTACAGTGGTCAGATATATAACTAAAACATAGAGAAGCACTGCACTGCCAAGGTCTGATATATAACTAAAATAAGGAGCACCACTGCACTGAAGTGATCTGATATATAACTAAAACATGAAGCAACACTGTACTGCAGCAGTCAGGTATATAACTAAAACAAGGAGTAACACTGCACTGCAGTGATCTGATATATAACTAAAACAAAAAGCAGTAATGTGCTGCAGTGGTCAGGTATATAACTAAAAAAAGAAGCAGCACTACACTGCAGTGAGCTGATGTATAACTAAAACAAAAAGCAGTAATGTACTGCAGTGGTCGGGTATATAACTAAAAAAAGAAGCAGCACTACACTGCAGTGAGCTGATGTATAACTAAAACAAGGAGCAGCACTGCACTGCAGTGGTCTGATATATAACTAAATTAAGGAGCACCACTGCACTGAAGTGATCTGATACATAACTAAAACATGAAGCAACACTGTACTGCAGTAGTCAGGTATATAACTAAAACAAGGAGTAACACTGCACTGCAGTGATCTGATATATAACTAAAACAAGAAGCAGTAATGTACTGCAGTGGTCGGGCATATAACTAAAAAAAGAAGCAGCACTACACTGCAGTGAGCTGATGTATAACTAAAACAAGGAGCAGCACTGCACTGCAGTGGTCGGGTATATAACTAAAACAAGGAGCAACACTGCACTACAGTGGTCTGATATATAACTAAAAAAGGAGCAGCACTACACTACAGTGAGCTGATGTATAACTAAAACAAGGAGCAGCACTGCACTGCAGTGGCATAATATGCAGCTACAAAAATGATCATCACTGCTCTCCAGTGATGCCATAATGGAATAGACCTATAGCTACACACACACACACACACACACACACACATATATATATATATATATATATAGATAGATAGATATAGATATATAGATGCACACACACACACACACACACACACACACACACACACACACACACACACACACACACACACACATGCATACATATATTTAAAGTACATGACCACACAGCTGTGAAGAGATATTGTTATTTTTTCTTTCAATATTTTGAAATGCAGGTTTTGGCATGTTGCTGTTACCACACCTTCATTATCATTTTAATAAAAAAAAATACTTTTTCATTTTATGCTAGAAGTAATAATAAAAGTCAAAACTAGGCCTTAAAACTATTTGATAACTTCTATTACCTAAAAGAGTTTGAATCGGACAAAAATTTCTAAAATCTTGCTTTTTTCTGCATGCAAGAATACAGTTTTCAACCATTCAGCGATTCTAGTGGGCAATGAATTAATATTTTTTCACACATGAGCTTGCTACAAATTCAAAAAACATGCTCAAGTGAATATGTATAATGCTTACATATTCAGACTTTATGATTTTTCCTACTCGAAATTTTTGGAAGGCTGGTTCGGATAATTGACAGTTCAGATAACTGACATTCACATAATCGACTCTCTATTGTATAGTGTTAGCTTTAGCACACGTGAGTAAGATGATGCAGGGGAGCAAAGCCTCACCCTACCCCTGTCTCTTACCCTACATATTATGTTACAAAAAACTGTTCCCTAACAGTATGCCTACCAAGACGACTTCTGATCTCGGCTTTGCAGCTGTGATTTACTGATACAGTTTTTTTTCAGTGGGAAAGGAGTATTCAGTGTGATTCCCTTCAGAGTCATTGAGTGTTTTTGTAATTCTTTCTTTTTTGTTCTACCATTTGTGACTCTCTCGTTTGAGTTTTCTACCATTCATGACTTAAATAGCAAGCATTACTAAGACGGTGCAAGGAAATACAGTATTTGACATTTAGGGCATTCAGTCTTACGTATGTTCGAATTTCTTAATGCTGCTGTTTTACATTAACATTAAGTACGACTGATCTTATATGAGAACCATATGAATATATATATATATATATATATATATATATATATAAATTCAAAAATACTTTGCAATTATAAAAAGTTTTTTCTTCTAAAGGAAGGAAGAGAACCCTGCTGCATTGCCCATTCTTACTAATGGATGATAACCCTAACCCATTTCCTGCCGCTAAATTTACCCCTAAACCTTATCTTAGATAAATCCATTATATAACACGACCACTGCACAAAACACTCAGACATACATCACAAATAGCGTTGCATGCACACATAACTCTAAATCATTCCCTTTTTAATTTGCTGATACTCTTGTCACTAACTTGCAAAGACTTGCAGACATGCTTCCATTATCTGATGATGAAACTTTCAGTATCTCTAACTGTTCCAGTATTAAAACCCCTTTACCTCAACAAAGCACATTTGCCGAAACTTCTTACAATATACCCAGCCCTCAACAAAGAGTTTGTTGTTAGACAACCTTTCCAAGGGCAAATTTCATTTGACAAAGTGATTATTCAACCACACAAGGGTAACCTGTGGATACAGATACAGATAGAGATACAGATATAGATATACATATAGATATAGATATACATATACCTATAGATATACATATAGATATAGATCTAGATATACATATACATATAGATATACATATAGATCTAGATACAGATGTATGGTTGCAGTCTGTTCGGACTTATTTTTCTGCTTTCTTTGTGAGATTAAAGAATAGCAGCATCTGCACATTTTACCTTATTCTGCTGTTGCAGGATCTCAGAGTTGATACATATAATATGCAGAGGGGGAATACAACCCTCCCCAAAGTCAGAGGGGCATGAAGGGCTTGTCCTCCCACAAAACGCGATCCTTTTTACTATGTTTTCCCCATTTGATCTTTTTCGATTCAATCAAAAAATATCACTGCTTTTGTTTTCAGTTTTATGACAATTTGATTAGTGATACGACTATATATATATATATATATATATATATATATGGAGAGAGATAGATATACATATATGTACTGTACACATAGATAATGGGTGTGTGTTCGCGCGCGCGCGTGTGTGTGTGTGTGTGTGTGTGTGTGTGTGTGTGTGTAAAATATACTGTAAAAAACATTATTTTCACTACCCAGCTCTACAAGTAAGAAAAAGACAGTTTAAGAAAAAAATCTAAACTGTTCTCCTTTATATCTTAGAACACTGTGATGAAGCTTCTATTATGCTAAAGTGTAAATGCATTTTTTTCTCAGTCAAATACAGGCAACCCACACATACTTTTTTATGATATCAAGACAACAGTGTATTCTTAAACCACTCTTCCCTTGAGGTTGTAACTTTCCTTGGCACAAGTAATTTTAATGTATTTCATGTTGAATGCTGTGCTTCTCCTTGGAGAACAAAACATCCATTCTTGGATGTACCAGATGTGACTATAAAGCCAGACCTCGTTTATCATTCAGGCAAGTTCATTTTTGTGATGTCTTTTTCATTATTTCATTATTGTCTGCGAGAGATCTGTAAAAACGTAGTTCTGTCTTACATTAAATGATGTTCATTACTCCATGTTTCAAATGCAATATTTGATGTTATGAAGTTAAAGAAATACAGACCACTCTGTTGTACACTGGGCCAACCTCTGGATCTGTGGCTAACAAACAGGATAGGTTAGTTCTGTCACTTTTGCAGAATACATTAATTTATTTTTCATTAAAAACTGGCTGGACTTTAAGAAAAGGTCAACAATAAATAAGATAATGTTGAAACATTTGCATCTTGCCCCTTAACTAACTGTTATCCATGATCATGAGTAGAACTGAACACAGAGTCATAAAAACCTGCAAAGGTGCTATAGAAGCATCCAAAAATTCATAGTGGAGTCTTACTCTCATGTTCCAATGAGCTGTGGGATAATTTATATCTGATCAAAATCTCAAAGTGTTGATGGCTATGGGAATTCTACTTTCACAAGCTGCAGTAACATCTAAATTGATTACATAAGACAAGGGCTAAATGAGGCAAAGGTCCCTTTATGAGACCTCATGCCATGCAAAATCTTCAGTTTTGATTTAGCAGTTTGCTCCTTGACTGAACATCCTAGACTGAATTCATTTTTCCACTGTCCACCAATCACAATATTTCAGATCTTCATCATTTTATTAGACCTCGCTGTGGAAGCATTCCTGATAAATTTTCTGTGAGAACTCTCAATATGATTAGATTCAAACTTCCCAAACACCATCCATAAGGACTCCGACATCATATAATAGATAGGTATTGTCCATATCTGGTAGGCAGAAAGTGAAATGATCTCCCATTAACTGTACCTTATTGTTGATGGCAGTTAGATCAGTGACAGCAGTAATGCCATTATTTACCATGCAGCAGGTGACATTATCTCTGTCAAATTGTATTTATTTATTTATTTATTTTATTTTACATTTGTTAACCGGGCTAGTTTAGCTGGATATATTTCCATTTTCAGTAGAGGCCCGGGGAGAAAAGCTCAAAACAGATATAAAAAGTATGAAATATTGTTACATGGTAAATAAAGGATTAATAAAAACAAAATAGAGAAACATACAACAAGTAAATATTACATACAAAGGTATTAACACTTGAGAAAAGCAACAGTAAAAATATTTACACTTAAGAAAGCAAAAACAAATGTAACACAGTAAGAGTCATGTGCAAGTATTCACATCAGGTGGAAAGATGTCGGCAGTAAGTTAGTTAGAGTTTAAACAGCGTCAGTCTTACTTACATGACTAAACATTAAAATGTTTGGACGTTTGGTTGGAAGAGGAAGAAAGAGGTGTGAAGAGGGTGGTTAGTCAGGGTTGCTACAAGGGCATAACCAGTGCATTTGGAGGTGTTTTTTAAGTTTTCGTTTAAAGAGTGGCAAGGATGTGATTCGAGTTAGTTCATTGGGTAGCAGGTTCCATTTTTTTCCTGCTGTGTTAGTAAACAGTGAGTCACCAGCCATATTATTAGACTTTGTTATGCTAGCGAGGAGTTTGCTAGAAGAACATAGGGAATTCAGATTTTTATAGGGGATTAAGAGCTTGGAGAGTATAGTGGTGTTATTGGGTTGGTAAAATATCTTGTCGGCAATCGTTTGTTGGGGTATTATCAGTTGGTTTTGAAATTCCAGCCAGTCTAGTTGCCTAAGATTAAAACAGAGGTGGGTAATAAAGGGATTGCCAGTAGCGAATCTGGCAATGTTATTATATGAAGTTGCTAGTTTGTTAAGGTTAGTTTTCTTTAGGTTGGTAAAAATAGGTGAAGTGTACAGAAGAGTTGAGATTAGATGGGAGTGAGCAATATTGGTTCTGGCTGCTGGGGTTAGGAAAGGTTTTATTCTATATAAGGAGCCTATTTTTCTGTTGACTGTTTTAATGGTGTTATTTATATGGTAATCAAATGTGAGGTTATTGTCAATAGATATTCCTAACAGTTTAGTGGTAGAGTCTGGAAAAATAATAGTGCCATTATTTGAAGAGATTGAGAAATCTTTGGGGGAGGACTTGGTAGTGGGGATAAAGAGAGCGTTTTGTAAACCAAGTTTCTACAGTGTTGAAAACATTTTGAGTGAGAGAAAATAGTTCAGATGGAGAGGTTGCTGAGCATATTAGTGTGGAATCATCTGCATATTGAATGCAGGTAGCTTGAGGAATTGCTACATGGAGATCATTGATAAATAATGAGAAAAGAAGTGGTCCAAGAATAGAGCCCTGGGGGACTCCTGTGGTGATTGGCAAAAAGGATGAAATTTGATTATCCCAGATAAATGCTTATTGCCTGTTGCTGAGGTAGGATCTGAACCATTTAAAAGCCTGAGAGTCAAAGAAAAGAGATTCAAGAATATTGATTAAGAGGGTGTGGTTTACCATGTTGAAAGCTTTAGAGAGGTCAATAAAGAGTGCCGATGAGAGGATGTTTTTATTACGGTTTCTATTGATGGTATCTCTAAAGGATAGAAGTGCAGTAGTGGTACTTTGTGATGGCCTAAAGCCATGTTGACAGTTTGCTATTATGTTATTTTGAGAAAGATGCTGTAGTAGTTGTTGGTGAATGCATTTTTCCATAATTTTTGCTAAGGGGGATAAAAGAGCAATTGGCCGATAGTTGGAGTAGTCATTTGAGTTCCCACCTTTATGTAATGGGATAATGTGGGAGATTTTCCAAATATCTGGAATAGTTCCTTCTTGGATTGTCCTGTTTATAAGGATGGATATAGGATAGGCAATTACTTTGGCTGCTTTTTGGAGATATTGGGAAGGTAACTGGTCAGCAGAAGGAGTGCATGGCTTGAGTTTTTGAATAAATTTATAGATGAGAGTAGTAGAGATGGGTTGTAGTTTGAATTTAGATAGAGAGTCTGGTGAGGCAGTAGGAAGTCTTGAGTTATCTGGAATAAGTTGACTAGCTAGAGATTGTATGGTCTCAGTGAAGAAGGAGTTAAAGGTATTTGCAGTTTGATGGGGGGTATTTGGATCTGCATCAAATGGGGTGGGTGTTTGGGAGTTACCTGGGGAAAGGAGCTTATTAATGCTAGACCAGAACTTCTGAGGATTATTTTGGTGAGTTTGTTGGAGTTTACAGTAGTAGTTTTTTTTATCTTCAAGTATTGCCTTTTTTGTACTATTTCTGAGCTGCCTGAAATGTAGATGATCAGAGATATTTCTGTTAGCTCTCCACTTAGCCCAAACTTTGTTCCTAAGCAAAATTTGATGCCTAGTTGCATTAGTAAGCCATGGGGCTGGTTTAGACTTCATTCTAATAGACCGTTTAGTAGCATGGTTATCTAGTATAGATAAGAATTTGGAGTTAAGATACTTCACAGCCTCTTCAAGTGGAAGGGTTTTTAAAGGGTTCCAGTTGCAGGCTTTAAGCTCAGCTTGAAATAATTCTGAGTTAAAGTGTTTGGTAGAGCGTGCTATCCTAGAGGTGGGGAGGTTGGGAAGATCCTTCTTTTCTCTTATGATGTAGGTCAAAAAATGATCACTAACATCATCTGGCAGGGTTCCTACCTTGTAAGATTGTTTCTGTTTATTTATAAGTATCCAGTCTAAGGTGCTCTCTTTCTTATTAGGTTTGTTAATTCTGGTTGTAGTGGTTATGGTTTGGCTGAAGCCATGGAGGTTAATATGAGAGGTAGGATTTTCAGCACTAACACCTTTCCAATCAATATTAAAGTCGCCTAGTATTATTGTTTCTTGGGGGTAGGTGGAAGACACCCAGCTTAGAATAGCCTCTAATGTAGTAATATTATTTCCGGGTGGTATGTAGATGCAGATAATGTATAAAGATTTCTTTGCGTTGGTACGGTAGTGATGTCATTGTTTCCCATGCAGCAGGTGACATTATCTCTTTCAAATGGTAGTGATGTCATTGTTTCCCATGCAGCAGGTGACATTATCTCTGTCAAATGGTAGTGATGTCATTGTTTCCCATGCAGCAGGTGACATTATCTCTATCAAATAGTAGTGATGTCATTGTTTACCATGCAGCAGATGACATTATCTCTATCAAATGGTAGTGATGTCATTGTTTATCATGCAGCAGGTGACATTATCTCTGTCAAATGGTAGTGATGTCATTGTTTACCATGCATCAGGTGACATTATCTCTGTCAAATGGTAGTGATGTCATTGTTTATCATGCAGCAATTGACATTACATCTGGCAAATAGCAGTGATATGATTACTGACCATGCAACAGGTGACACTATCTCTGACAGATAGCAGTGGTATCACTGTTTACCATGCAGCAGGTAACACTAGCTCTGACAGACTGCAGTGGTATCACTGTTTACCATGCAGCAGGTGACACAATCTCTGACAGACTGCAGTGGTATCACTGTTTACCCTGCAGCAGGTGACACTATCTCTGACAAACTGCAGTGGTATCACTATTTACCATGTAGCAGATGACACAGTCTCTGACAGACTGCAGTGGTATCAAGGTTTTCCCTGCAGCAGATGACATTATCCCTTCATAAGTCATGTGATTGAGACATGGGCTCCAGTTCTGGTAAAGGGATATGTGCACACTAAATGGAAACAACAAGAGATTGACTGCTGGCTCATCTTCTTATCCATTTGAGTAATGGACGATATTCTACCACTTTTGTCAGGCAATATTGTTTACCATGTGTCAGAAATGGCACTGGATGGGGGGGAGTGCCATAGCATGGAAGAATAATGCTCTGAATATCACCTGAATGGCCAGGGTATTATTTGTAAGAGCAGGTGATGAGGAATGGAGAAGAAGGCAGACATGGACAGCTGCTGTTGCTTGCTTCTCCATTTTATGGGGGTGGGGCAGGTCAGCTTGGTTCTACTGCAGTAGCCTTTACCAGACCCTGGAGCTAATGCCAGCAGTATGAATGGTCACTACGTGAGCTTGTTGTGCATGAGGCATTGACTGGCACTGGTTAATGAAACTGCCATACACACAGAAGAATCCATGCAGCACAGGGGCAGTATTCTGTGTTCCCTAGAATGAAGTAAACTTTCCACATCCACAAAGGGAAAAACTAGGCTAATTAAACTTTAAAAAAAATATCCCTTCTCATTGCAACATGGCATGGCTACTGATCTGTTCCCAAGTCTTGTTATAGTTAGAGTCCTCCATTAAATGTGGTGAGCCCTGTTCTGAGGATGACACTAGAACTTCATGCCATGAAAGTGAGGTTGGTCCTGGTAAAAGGTATTGAGTAAAAGGTGCTAAAGTATCATTACCCGGATGATTTTCCCCAACTCACCCAGAGTGTGAGCTAAATATCCATGGAAGGAACTAGTGGTTGAAAGCAGGGATGTGGGATCCGTGATCTTACATCCGGAATAAACAAAGACACGCTGAAGGTTTTAGTCCCAGGCTATGCTGCAGTGCACAGCTGATTCCTGATATCTGATATTAAGACACTGAAGCACCTCCACCGATGCAGGACACCATCAGATGACAAGTTAAATCATGGTTCCTCTAGCCATCCTGTTTCTGACGCATGGTGTGTGTGTGTGTGTGTGTGTGTGTGTGTGTGTGTGTGTGTGTGTGTGTGTGTGTGTGTGTGTGTGTGTGAAAATAAAAAAAGCCAAAGACACAACAAGGAAAAAACGGAATTTATTTGGTATATTGGTTGTGCCCCTTCCCGTCAATCAAACACACATAATTCATGGGGTTTGAATGAGTAAGAGTATACATACTGGTTACAACCACAGATTCAGTCATATTTTACCATTCGTAAGCACTATACGCATTAAGCCCTTTGTAATAAAGTATAATATTGTAGAGATATGCTGTTTTCTAATTGCAATATGTCTCACATACAATAATAATGTTATAATACATGTTTCTGAATTATTGTTTAAGGGTTGCTCTTTGCTTTTGTATTAAGGCCAACTTTATGAATATCTGTAGCACTGCACTATTCATAAAAAATCATGTAATATTTTCCTTTGAAGTTATGTAGTCTCTGGAGGAATGTAATGTGTTATAATTCAAGGATTACTGATCTGTGGCTTTCCAGATATTCAGTAAACAAAAGTGGTTTACCCAAAAATGTACACCATTTAGGGACCCCCGCCCATAAGGTAGCATCTCCCTCTGCACAGAACAAATTAAAGGACCACCAGCGTAGGACAAGGGAAAAATGAACTGGAGATAGTGGAAAGAAAAAAAATAAATAAATAAATTACAGAAAAATATTTTGTGTGGTATCATCAAAATGGCAACTTAGATCTGAGACAGTCAATTACTAACATTTTTACTCAGACAAAATTACATGCATCCATAGTTTCATAGGTGTGTACTAGCCTAATGGCCCTGGCACCTTTACAAGCCTAGCCCATAGAAGTGCACTGGCATCATGCCACCCGACGTTAGTTCCCAGTGCCTCTATCAAGTAGACCCACTGGAGTGATCCCCGGGGTAAACTTTCTATTTCCCATCCACTCATCAAGATTTCCTTCCAGAAAGGGAAACATACTTTACAAAACCAAGATAGAACATATTTCCAAAGGAGGCTTTCTCTGTACTGCTCATTTAAAAGTATAGCAAAGTTTAAGGCTGCTTCAGCTCAAATAACAAGGCAATGATTCTGTTTGTAGTATTTGAATTTTTTAAGGTTTACACACAAAAAAGCAGTTTTAAACATGGTCCATGGCTATACCACTCCCTACATAAATTAATATTTCCTGATCTTACATCTATATCTTCTCATACAATTGTAATGTCTGCCAGGAATTCCCATCTCTGCACTAGATATCTGCCCAGCTGACACTATATATCCTCCATATTTCACTTCCTCCCTTCTTGTTATCAGTTTGAATCATTCCCAGTGATCTGATAGTTTCCTCATACTCAGTGCCCTCCCATTTTTTTTCAGATTAGGTAACCTACCACTACGTACTCTAGAACAACTTAATGTCATACTCAGTGCCCCCACCATTCTTCTTACAGATTAGGTAACCTACCACTATGTACTCTAGAACAACTTAATGTCATACACATTGCCCCCCACTCTTCTTACAGATTAGGTAACCTACCACTACATACTCTAGAACAACTTAATGTCATAGTCAGTTACCTCCAATTCTTCTTACAGTGTAGGTAACCTGCCACTACCTACTCTAGAACAACTTAGTGTCTATCACCTGATATAGCCTCCAGACAGTTTTCCAATATGCCATATAATGACAGAATATTCTGGCATTTCTAGAATATGTACCTCTGGAAAATGGAAAACACCACTTTTGGCTTCAACCACTCCCTGTCACATGGTACATTATGGCTTAGGCTATGAGGAAGTCTAATATCTGGTAACTGTTCTTCTCTTCCTAATGTAGAGGCACTGTTCTAGCACAATAATTAATTTCTTGATTTTTTTACAAAAAGTACACAGTGTGGTACTTTTCACAACACAGATACCATAAACACTAAATCAGTCTGGAGGCTGCATCTCCCTGTCCTTTACTGTATCATTTTTTTTCTGTTCCCTCCAGCTGATGACAAATAAATTTGAAAATATCTTATACAGACAGCTACTGAATCATTTAAATAACTAAAGACTCTTGTTTGAAAATCAACATGGTTTTAGAATCTCCATTAATACCTCTGCAGCACACCCCTTCCCCACAAACTCTATTGATGGTAATGCTAACAAGGGGCTTATAAGTGCAGGAATATTTAATGACATGACAAAAAGTTTCAAAACAGATAACTATGACTTATCGAAATCCAAGTTAGCAAAATTAAACTTTGTCAAAAAGAGTAACTGGTTTGAAAGTGATCTAAAAACACAGGACATTTCAGATCCACCGTAATAGCCAGTTATCCACCCAAGGCACACATAACACAGGAGTCCAAACAGAGTAAAACCTGTCCAAACTAAGTCCAAACAAATGGCTACATAAGCAGAATAAATAGCACTCACAAGAAGATAAAAGAAAAACTCATTTAATGAAGCGCTTTTCGTTTTGCACTGTGGCAAAACTTCCTCAGACAAACACAATGATGCCAAAAATCATTAAATACAAGAAATTACATTATGTGACCATTGAACACAGGATGAAAACAGGAAGTAAAAAAAAATGTTACGCATTTATAATGAACCATAATCAACAATCTAAAATTTAAAATTTAAGATTTAAGATTTAAAACTATTGACAGGGCGAATAACTTAAGGACACTAATAACTAGGCTGAAACTATAAAATGTAAACACGTATATATAAATATTTGTGAATTTATTAAAATTTAGATTTGACGCTGACCGATATTACAACTGCGGAGCAAAAGGGGTGGTGTATTTAGGATTATGCACAGAATGTTGCAGTTTCTACATAGGGAAGACTGAGAGACCCCTTAGAAAAAGAATTTATGAACATCAATATGACATTACAAAAAAGAAGGACACTAATGCTTTTTTTAAACATCTTGCTTCTTGCCCTAACATGAAACTTAAGTTTATGGTTCTTAAACAGGTGCCCCAGGATGCCAGAGGAGGTGACTGGGAAGCCCGCCTTGAATATAAAGAACTTTTATGGCACCTTAGACTTAATGCTGCAAAATCCCCTGGTCTCAATGAGGCCATTAATATATCCAGTGTACTAAAGCTGAGAAGGGCTAGGCTATGATTTTCTTGTTACAATTAGTAAATGTCTTTTATCTTACATATTTGTGATTTTTAATGCACACATTTGTACATCATTTTTAAATGATTTTTAAATGATTTTTTAGTGTTTTCACTATTTGAACTTTTATTCTGCATTTTCATATGCATACTTTTCACTCACTGAGTTCAGTTACTAATTAACTGCCTTCTTATGTGGATGTTTGTTGAACTAATTAAGTACCATGTGATCAGATGCTTAAGTATTTAAACTTTTCAGTCACACTACTTTTTATCTTGCGAAAGCCAGGTATTTGCCTGGCGAAAGCGCTTGATTTATTGACCTGTTTGTTGTTCAATAAAGCTGCACGTTGTGCTTTTTGGTTCGGTTCTTCATGTCTGTAGATTATCTTTTATCTTATATTCAATAGCATAATAAATGTAAACGCAGTGCTCATGGACAGAAGAAAGACTTTGCAGTCATAAGTGAAGCATGAATTACATATGACACAGTCTGCAGGATGTTGCTAGGATACTCAGGGATTCATGGGAATGAGGAAGTAATGATGGATTGACTTTTCTGTTTAACAAAGGAAATGGAGTAAAAGGGGTTTGAGACTGAAGAGGAAAAGCAAACGCTGACAGATGTCTTCTCCTTAACATGTACTTGCCTTAAAATATGTGGCAATGGCTATCAATCCAATGTTGCTTGGCTACAAAATATAAATTACAAGCTACAGAAATGCTAGTTAACGACAGAGTCAAGAAGTAAAGGGAAGAAGAGCTAAAGTTACTTGTGATCTGCCCAAGAACAGCAGAATAGTGTAGAAGCTGAGTTGGAGGTTAGTTTTAAATGATATAAGGATTGTGATTAAAAAAAATTAAATGCATCATAGTACTTCAAGCTCTTTCCCCACCTTCTCCATTTCCATCAGACCTCCAGCCCTTATCAAGATGATCTTACCCATTCATCTCATTACATTCTTAGTCAGGGTGAGAACGAATTGCCTCCTGGGAAGGTATGTGCTCCTGCACATGTGCAGTGAAGACTATCTGTCAATTAGAAACCTGGCAGACCTGAATGCAGACCTTTGAAATATTTGCCAATCACTCATACCGGCATTTACTTAAAAGTCCATTTTCTCAATCTCTGCATCTCCACAAATATTTGACCTTATGTGCATTGAAACATAATGACTACAACCATACATATATGTATATATATATATATATATATATATATATATAGGAGTCTGAAAACTTAAAAGAGAGAATCACAAATGGTTGAACAAAAATAAAAGAATTACAAAACACTTAGCAATAATAGTGAAGGACAAAACGTTGAACACTTCTCTCCCAATAAAAAAGCCCTGTGCCATGAACCCCAGCTACAAAACCAAGATCGGATATTGTCTTAGTAGTGGCATTGTTAGTGAAAGGGGTGTTAGTAATGTAATGTGCAAGGTTAAGGTTAGGTTTGGGAGCAGGGGTAGGGTTACAGTTAAAGTAATCACACATTCGTTATGTATGCAGGGGGACATGAGTAAGGTGATGCAGGGGAGAGAACTCAAACTCTAATCCTACCCCTACTCCTGTAGCTAACCATACAAATTACGGTACTAAAAACCCTTTGCCTAACAGTACCACTACACAAGACAAAAGGACACAGAACATACACACAACATCAAAGCATGCACAAGACTGACTCTATCCCCTTACCTAACACTTACTCTAACCTTAACCTCCAAACACTTGCATATTCACAACAGCTGCTACAATACAGTCTTGCATATCTTCATATCCACCACTTTTTTATTCAAACTCCTGCTAAGCTAAATTCAACCATATGTGATTCACACAAATGAGCATTCATTCATTCATTTAAGCATTCTCTCTTTTTTTTACATCCACAAAATCTTTTTAAATGAGTACTCAACCTTTTGAATTATAGACATTTATGAATATGGGTTTCCTTCAGAATCTTGAACTACTGAAACTGCGAATTTCAGTAGCTCGAGACCAGAAGGGCGAAAGTGTAGAATACCGAAACACCACAAGCGTGAAATTCAAAATCCCAAAGTTTCGAGATTTTGAATTAGTGGCTCTGGTGTTGCGGTGTATGAGTGGGTGGTTGGAGATGTAGGTGAGTGTTTCTGTTTTACGGGTTTTGGGTGGGGTTTTAGTGTGTGTCTGTGTGCTTTGTTAGTGTGATGTGTGCGTGCGACAGGAATGTAGCTTGTGTGGGGGTGTTTTTGTGTGTTTGTCTGTGTAGTGCGACCTTGGAGTTAGTATATTTAAGTGGGGGGTTAGGGGGTGCTACCCCCCACAAGGGGGGTGCAGGGGGGCTTGTCCCCCTGCTTGTATGTAGGGTAGGTGCTTGTGTATGTGCAGGGAGGTGTATGTTTGTGTTTGCAGTATGTTTAGTGTAGAAGTTGTGATTTTAAATTTTGCACTTCCGGGATTTCGGGTTTATGGATTTTCGGCTCCATGGTCTCGAGATACTGAAATTTTGGATTTCAGTATTTCGAGATTATGAAGTGAATCCATGAATATATATCTATAGGTATAGCTATATCTATATCTATTATATTTGAAAGAAAAAACAAAATGTTGAAACACAAAATATGGAAAACTTATTTAATGCAGGGAGGGCTGCACACCCCTTCTTAATTATATATACCAACTCCAGGACCACATAACAATGGGAAAATGGCAGATTCTATTTTCAAGATTTTGTGTTTTCGATATTTTGTATTTCAACGTTTTGCTTTTTCAGTCAACTAGCATGTACCCATAGAGTATGGCTCATGAATGAAAGGGAACTATAAATGATTAGTTCATTTAACATAATAAAATACTTTGGTCACAGTCCTCATGCTAGTATGGCAAGACAACATTTCACAAGACAACTCACCACATGTCAAGAATGTCTGCTGACCCTAGTGGGTAGGTCAGCAAGTGAGAAAGTGTGATTTATTTTTTCCTATTATGAATATTCTAATGTTAATATTTCTGCTAATAGTTTGACAATGGAGTAGCTTGTGGTACTTCTTGGTATCAAATGAAAGGTTACATTTTGCTGGGAAACTTGTCACTACTACCAAGTGTATAACGTGCATGATTTTGTAGATATGTATACTTTCTTACAATAGATATATTCATGCATATTTTATTTGCATATAGTATGTAAACATCTGTAACAGTGTCCACATAATAGCATAGTGGAATGGCATTTCATGTTACAGAATAGCAAATATCAGGTATTTCTGCTGACCGAAAGTGTTCAATAAGCAAGAAATTATGAACATTAGTCATATTAATATTTGCATTAATAACATTATTTATGTATTTATTTATTTATTTCACATTTTTTATTGGGAAAGTTCAACTGGGCATAGAGCCTATTTTCAGTTGAGGCCTATGGAGATCAACTACCAATGAATACAATATTATTAAGGTGATAATGACATTTACTAAATATACTGATTGAATAAAGATGATAAAATTATAGTGAATGATTAAATAACAATAGGTTACAATAGCTCTGAAACCAAAACATAAGAACAACAAATATACAGCATCCTAATCTATTTTTCTAGTATCTCTCTACACCATTTTCCTGCCCTGTATCACCAACTAATTTTTCTCTACCGCTCCGTTTTCTCTCCTAGCTCTGCCCAGCCAATTGCAATTGTGTAAGCCCCGAGAGACTCTGACATAACTGTACTACCCAAGATTCAGCCTCTCTGTTTGAAACAAGAATCTCAGGCCAACTCCTGCCAACAAAGTATGGGAAAGTCTCTCATTTAAATCTAAATGGTTAACTTACTGTTAAAGTAGTTTCACCAAATAGTGCTCACAACCTAGGAATGTAAGCTACCTTAAACGGGAATCTAGTCGTCCAGCCTGGTTCCATGCCCACAAAAAAAAAAACACCTCGGTAACTTTTTGGAATACCCTTTCTACCCCTAAACCTAGTGGCTACATACAAGACTGACCCTACTTCTAAACAGTGTTCTCTTCTCTTTTTTGCCTTCCCTAGACTTACCTGAACCCTGAGTAGCCATTTCTCATTGACAGTTTTTTTTTACTGTGTAACTAAGTGAACCAGGTTAAGCCCCGCTCCACTCCACTACCCACCCCGATTCTCACCCACCCTCCATATCATTTCCTTTATACTTAACCTTCCTGCCCAACCTCCTCCCCAACCCTTCCCCTTCCTGCTCCACTGACATATCCCACTTCAGGATCCCTCCTCTCTCTCACACATCTCAACTTAAGATACCAACTTTCTCCCATTTACACCCACTCCTTAACACTATTACCTCTCCTTTTTCCCCCTACCTACCAGCACCACACCTAACATGCCTTTCTCTACCCAAATACTCCTTCTCCTACCTCCCTTACTGCTGCTCTACTCTCTTTCCTCCTACAACGTGCTTGTTATTCCAATACACTGTAGTCCTACAGTCTCTAATGAAAAGAAATCAACACACCCTCTACAATCCTTCCAGATCTGCTCTTCAGTCTTTTCTTTGGATGCTCCCCTCCCAAAAATTAAAATCCCCCCACCCCATACCATCTCATCTTTATGCAAAATAAAATACTTCAACTACAAACATTACTACCTCCCCAAATCTTTACTACAATCTTTTGACATACACCCAAATCCAGGTCCTAACTCCATTCCCCCCATCCAACCATGCCAATACGCCATACTCTAATTGTTCAACTCCCCCTATAAAACATGTTTGTTTTTACTCTGTGAATACCAGCAGTGTAGTTAATACAATTAGCGAATTCCACACCTAGATGGCTAACTACACCCCTGATATTGTCTCTCTGACTGAAACCTGGCTAAAACCACCTAACCCAGACTCTGATATCCTGCCACCAGGATACAGTATTCTAAGACTACACCATCTAAAAAAGGGGGTGGAGTAGCCATTGTCTACACGAACACCTTAGTCTCACTAGACTCAACAAATCTACTCCATCCTTCTTACCCGCTGAACTGCTATTATCTGAAACTTAATAACTTCACAACCATCACCATGGCATCTATATATATTCCCCCAGGTGACAACATCACAGTGCTAGAAAATATTCTCTCATATCTCTCCCAGCACATACATAATGCGACTTCCCAGCACATACATAATGAGACCATCCTCCTTGGGGATATCAACATAAACTGGTTAAACCTACAGGCTCCTAACACTACTACTTGTATTAACTTTCATGACTTTAACAAACTAGTCTCAGCACCTACCTACACTAACAGATCTCATAATCCTAGTACTCTATTGGACTGAATTCTAGTCTCTGATCCCCTAAAGTACCATAACCTCCAAGCCCTACCAACGTCTCCAAGTGATCACTCCCCCGTAAAGGTGTTAAGATACACACCTCACTTCTCTAGACCACATAAACACATCACCTGTCATAAACTTGCTAACTTCTGCCTGGCTACTATTAATGACCTCCTCTCTAGAATTAACTGGTCACCCCTAACCATACTCCCCTTAGATGAAGCTGTCCACTATTTTAACTCGACCTTCCTAAACATCCTCAATTCACTTGATCCTCTCCATACAGTCAGAATTAGGACTACTACAGCCCCATGGTTAACATATGATACCTGCACAATAATGAAAAATAGAATCAGGACATGGAAACTATGGCTAAAAACTAAAATTCCAATCTACTTGACAAAATATAAAGAAATTAGAAACCTGGCTAAAAAGCACATTATCAAAGACAAGAAGGACTACTACATCAACCCCTTGTTTGCTCAAAAGTCCAACCCCAAAAAATTCTGGAACTTGATAAATCAAATTCTGCACCCAGGTCACCATTCTCCCCTGGGTCTATATTACATTATCGAAGTTTCAAAACTTCAAATCTGATATGGTCGACACCATATAATCAAAGTCTTGAAACACTGAAACTGTAATAAAACATAATAACCTACAAAAACAAACTATTTAAATACTGTAAGCAGGGAGTCAAGCCCCCCTGCACCCTCCCAAAGCCCACACTACTTAAATATACCAACTCTGAGGTTACACTACATTTTTGAAAAGGGAAATCTTCCGTTTCCATGCTGTACAGAGATCTCCATTAAAAGATTCAAAGTTTCAAGACTTCATTCATATGGTGTCGACCATATCAGATTCAAAGTTTTGAAACTTCAGTAATGTAATACAGACCCTCTCCCCCCAACCCATACCCAAATAACACACCTGTAGAAACTGCCACCATTTTTAACGCCTACTTCATCGAATCCATATCAAAGATGGTAAACCTTATTCCCTCCTCTACGAGCTCAAACAATTACTCTTCGTCACACCCCAATCTAAACTCTACTAAATCTCTCTCTGGAACCTGTTTTCACCAACTTTATTAAGTCTCTACTTTCCAAACTTAAACCCTGTTCCTCTTCTGCTGATAATCTCCCACCCTATTTCCTACAGATAGCTGTTGAATCCATTGTTATCCCTGTATCTATCTTAATAAACCACTCCATCACTGAATTTAAAGTCCCTTCTATCTTGAAAGAATTATACACATTATCCTACATAAAGGAGGTAACTCTACAAATATTTCTCACTTCCTTACTGCTACTATTGGTGGTCTCTCATCTCTCTCAAAAGTATTAGAAAAATGCATTTAAAAGCAAGTCATGCAACACCTATTACAGGAAAACTTGCTCTCTCCCACCCAGCATGGCTTTTGCCCAAAACACAGCACTACCACTGCCCTAGTATCATTCATCGATACTATCTCTTTGGCTAAAGACAACAATAAACTTTTCTCCTGCCTTTGCCTCCACCTCTCTAAAGCCTTCAATACTGTCTCCCACTCTCTCCTTCTAACCAAACTGTCAAACCTCAACTTTTCCACTGCTACTGTTGCCTGGTTTTCCAGCTATCTCTCTGAGTTTAAGCAATATGTCAGATGGCTCACAGCACCCTCCCCTCCTCTCCCAGTAAAGATGAGTGTCCCACAAGGATCCATCCTTGGCCCACTACTCTTTAACATCTTCATCAATCTTCTCTATACCTTCTGCCCTCAGTCATCCCTCATACAATATGCAGATGACTCTACAGTCATCACCATCTTGGATACTCCCTCAGAGCTTATCACTGCTACCCAAGAATCCTTCAACTCTGTCGAAACCTGGCTTTCTCAAAATCAGCTTATTCTTACCCCCCCCCAAAAAAAAACTCCTTCTTTTTTGTTCCAAAAACCTCACCCAACTCAAAAACTAATTGTTTAGTACGATCCTTTGATAACACCTCTATCACTGTTGAAACAAAACAAAACTCTTAGGAGTCATAACTGATGACCAACTTAAATTTGACTTGCATATAAAAAACTGTATAAAAAAACACATCAGAAACTTGGGTTTCTGTATCAAAATAAAAGGTTCCTCACTACCAAAGCTAACATTACTCTCTCTCCCACTTACCTCCTACCTAGCCTATTATACAGCTCCCAAATTCATATAAACCTAAACTCTACATTACTAGCCAAGACAGAGACAGCTTACAACAAGCTAGATTTGCAACTCAACAAACTTATAAATCTCACCATTGTCATCTCATATTACATCCCCACCAGGCTACCACGCAGCTCTGACCAACACCTGCTACAAATATACAAACCCAACAACAAAACTGGCTGAAACTTCTATAGCTACCATCCTTCTATATCTTGGAACAAACTTCCACCAGAAATCAGGTCTCTTAAAAACATTAATCAATTCAAAGCTACAGCAACAGAATATCTAAAATCCTGGTGGTCCTGCCACTGTACACAACCTCCTTAACCCTAGAGAGTCCAACTATGGCCCCATGTGTACCTCTACTGCCATGTCTTTTATATCATAAATATCTTTAACCAGGATATTTACTGCTATTGTATAACACTAAAACAGTTGTAAAATGAATTTGTGATATTTGATGGTTTGTTTTATGTTGACTGTCTTCTGTAGTGAGATTCTAAAAAGTGTATTTTCTCTAATTGTCACTGTGCAGACTATTCTCTGTAAAATGTATTTTGTCATTCGTCTTTCATTTGAAAACTTAATGTAATATTGTGGAGCTTTTCTCCCCAAGCCTCCGCTGAAAAAGGCCTACTCAGCTCAGTCGGACAATCCCAGTCAACAAATGTAAAATACATAAATAATAAATAAATAGATAAAAAAAAACTTTGAGACAAAGGAATTCAGTACAGTTATTTCAGAGAATAGGAGAATATTTCAGATTTTTAAATAGAAATGACAGATGGGGCATGTCTAGAGAGGAAAATATATAGATGGGAGAAAGATGTGAGGTATGAAGTAGTAAATAAGTGAGTGGATAATTTGGAGAATGAAAGAAGATGGGGAGATTAAGGATAGGTGAACTAAAGAAGAAGAATGAATTGGAAAATGATTAGTCAGGAATTAGACAGGTACATAGCCAGGTGCTGCAGGAGTTACACAGGTACATAGCCAGGTGCTGCAGGAGTTAGACAGGTACATAGCCAGGTGCTGCACAGAAAATCTCTTAAGAGAATTTTTGAGCAAATGAGTTTTAGTTATTGATCTAATGGTCATGGGTAGTGTTACCCTAGGATTTAGTTAGAGTATAGACTGTGCCCTATGGACTTGTCTGGTTTGCAGATTTCAAGGCATTGCTGTTTGGAACAAAAGAAAGAGGGCAATTTGGAAGGTAGTGTTTGAGAATGGTGCCTGTTTCTTGACTGGAAGAAGATTTATATATCATGTTATGAGGAAAGAGCAAATGGCTCAACATGAAGTGGCCAGGAACTTCCAGCCAGGTTAGTGATTTTAGGACAGAGCAGTGATAAGGGTTGTAAGGCTGACTGACAGCAAATCTGGCTACCTTGTTGTAACAGAGCACAAGTTTTACTCATAAGGTGGTCTGTATATTAGTAAAGATGGGAGGAAAAATAGAGCAGGGTAGGAAAGAGGTAAGCATTTACAAGAGCAACTCTGGAGGAGTTAGTAAGAAACGCTTTTCATCTGTAAAGCATACCAAGATTTTGTTGAGATATTTTATGTAATTTTGTATATGCAGATACAATTTCAGTTGGTATGTGGCATTACTTCTAATGTGGTATTGTTAAGTGGGAATATTGTGAAGGATTTTTTAGGTCAGCTTTAGATTTGAGAAGAAATAAGAGTAATTTGTTTTTTAGGGGGATTAAGTAGCAGTTGTTTTTCACTGAGCCAGTTCTTGATTGAGTTGAAACCTTTTTGAGTGACGGGTTGAAAATAGAGAAGATAGTGTGATGGACAGATAATAGCGGAATCATTTGCATATTGTATGACTATAGATTGCATGAGGGGATAAAAGTAGGTCGTTAATAAAGAGGTTAAAAAGGAGAGGACCAAGTATGGAACCTTGTGTGAGGAACTGATTATTGATGATTGCATAGGTAGCTCGAAAACTAGTTAAGTGTAGTACTGGCAAGACCAACAGATGACATTTTTGAGAGAATTTTGGAGTGGGAAAAAATGTTGAAGTCTTGGGAGAAATCCAGAAAGAGTAAAGATGCTAGGTTGTTGTTACCTGTACAGTATCCAAGAAGGAAACTAGGGTGGTTTTTGTATTGTAACTTCGGTGAAAGTCAGATTGGGTAGTGCTTAATGGAATTTCTGGGAGTAGATATTCTAGTAGTTGTTTATGGATGCATTTTTTGAGTATTTTTGAAAGGGGAGACAGGATAGCAACGAGTCTGTAGATAGTTATTTCATTGGAGTTATATCCTTTATGAAGTGGAATTGTATAATTTTTTTCAGAGAGATTTGACATGTGATTCTTGGATAGCTCTGTTGATTAAGATGAAGACTAAATGTGTAATGGAGTTGCTGTCTAGGCAGGGGTTTGGGAGGCTAGGTCTTCCAGGGTGTAGGATTTTGTTTATTGTAGATCAGAATTTTTTGAATTTGCTTTTTTGTTTATTTTTTGGGTGTAGGTAATGTGTTTTCTTGTCCTTAGTGACTTTTTTTGGTGAGGTTTTGAACTTTTTATATGATTTAAGGTAGGCTGTTCTTGTGTGTGTGTGTGTGCGTGCGTGCATGTGTGCGTGTATGCGTGTGTGTGTGTGCGTGTGTGCGCGCGCATGTGTGTGTGCATGTGTGCGTGTAAGCTATATATCCTTTGTGCATTAAAATTTTACTTGGGTGAGACAGCCAATGTGTTTCCTTAGATTTAATCCTCCTTCTTCTAAGTGGGGCAAGACTATTGAAAACAGTCAGGAATATGCAGTTAAATGTTAAAATGTCATCTTCTAAACATAAGGTATAAAGGATGGACCAATTAATGTATGTTGCTAAAGTTGTTGGAACTGAAATGAAGGTTAGTTACAGCATTCCTTGTAAATGCACTGTTTAGTGAGGTAGGTTGTACGTCTCAGAACAGTGGTGGGTGGTGGTCAATGAGGGAGTTTAGAAGTGTTTTGGGATCTTGCTAAACATTATGATTAGAGACAAGGATAAAGTCCAGAGTCAGTATAAGTATTAGTATTTTGTTATAGCTTGTATGAGGGATAATTAGTTTTGTAAAATCATGTAGATTAATGCTGGTACAAGGGACAGCTATTGAAAGGGCTTGTCAATCAGTACTGACATCACCAAGTATTATAGTTTAATTTGAGATGGAATTTGATTTCAGTTGTAGGATATTATCCAAAAATGGGATGTTATGGTCTGGTGGAATATAAAGAGCTCTAGTGCATAGTTTTTTATGGCCATTTAGTTTGCAGTGCGAGAGCAAGTGTTCACCCAAGTGGGGAGGTGTTGGTGTAATAGGCAGAGGGAAGATATTCAGGTGGTTAGAAAATGTGATAGTGACCCCACTGGCCTTTTTATGTAACTTCTCAGTGCAAATGATATTATAGCTTGGGGGAATATAACCTAGACAGATACGATGCTTCATGGTATGAAATAAAATCGCAGATAGTGTTCCAAAAGTTGCCACTTATATCCACTGTCAATCTACTATCAATTTGCAAATATTTATACTTGTTTGGTCACAAAACATGTGCAGATGTATGAATACCATATTTCTGTAAATATCTCAGCATTGCCTCCCTGGACTCGTTGAACAACATTCACATGACCAGTCACTAAAGAGGTCATGAATGGCTTCTCTGACAAATAAAGTACGCAGTACCAGAGAAAATATGATTTATTATCTGGAAATATTATACGCCTTTGTCACTTGAAGCAAAGAGTGTTTATATGGTACTCCATGGTATCTAATAAAAGTTTACCTGCTGGTGAAAAACTTGACACTGATGGTTGTTCTCCAACTAGCATTGCTTTGCAAATATTTATATTTGTTTGTCCATTAAATATTCAAACATGCATACCATTCATAACTGTGAAAATATCTCAATATTGGAATGACATCTAAAAACGTTTTTTTGCAGCCAAATGGAGAACATATCTGCATGAACAAAAGCTACACCAGTTGGTATTGTCTATCTACTATAGCTGCCAAGATGTTAATACTTATTTGTATTATAACAATAAGTAAATTTATATATTAACTAATATCTTGTTCAATATAAAATTAACAATACATCTGACTGACATTTCAATAATAATACTATTGTGAAGATTAGTGTGTGATGAATATTTTCATAGTTTAAGTTTTTTTTACCTTTTTTGTAACTTTTATAGTTTTTATGATGTACGCATTTCTTAAAGGTAGACTGGAAAACTGCAGTCTCAGAATTTTAGCCCTGGTGAAAGCTCTCCAGGCAAGAACTCTGCAGGTATAAAGAGGTACGAAATTGCACTCAGGGTAATTGTGAACGAGTTAAACTATATATGTGCCAATGTCTGGCATTATTAGAAACATTCCACTTACCCTTTCCTTGAGAAAGTATCTGCTGAAGGCTGCGGACTGCCTCCATCAATTGCAGCTGCTGTTTTTGAAGCAGACTGTTATTATTAATGGCTGAGTGCAGTTGTTTTTCCAGTTCTTCGATTGTGCTGCTCTGAAGATCCACGAGTTGCCTCAACTTTTCCTTTTCTGCTTTGATGGCTTCCAGTTGCTCCCTGTGTTTGGACTCCATTTCCTGTACTTTGTTCTCTAGAAAGCTAAAAAAACAGAGCAGCCACATTATTACTCAAGAACCTTGCCATTTGGTAGTGCTGTAACCGTTTTTTATATTGTGATCACTTGGCAGTTCTGTGATCATTTGGGTGTGCTGTAAATGTTTAGTAGTGCTGTAAATGTTTGGTAGTGCTGTGATCGTTTCGTAGTGCTGTGATAATTTGAATGTGCTGTAATTGTTTGGCAGTGCTGTGATCATTTGATTGCGCTGTGATCATTTAGTAGTGTTGTAACTGTCTGGTAGTGCTGTAATTGTTTGGCAGTGCTGTGATCATTTGGGTGTGCTGTAATTGTTTAGTAGTGCTGTAACTGTTTGGTAGTACTATGATTGTTTGATTGTGCTGTGATAATTTGGTAACCCTGAAATCGGTAGTGTTGTGATTGAGTGTGCTGTGATCATTTGGTAGTGATGTAAATGTCTGGTGGTGATGCAATTGTCTGGTAGTGCTTTGACCACTTGGTGTTGCTGTAATTGTTTAGTAGTGCTGTAACTGTTTGGTAGTGCTGTGATTGTTTGATTGTGCTGTTATCACTTGGTTTTGCTGTAATTGTTTGATAGTGCTGTGCTACTGTTTGACAGTCCTGTCGCTGTTTAGTAATGCTATAACTGTTATCTTGTGTTATAAAACTAAGAATGGCTGTCATAATCATAACTTTATGGAACGTACAGATCCAATTACAGTTATAGAATGTATTGCTCATTTTATTTAAAGAAAGTCATGCAAATAGAGCCTGACAAGATTAAAACTACTTATGCAGTGCTCTAAAGAATGCTACAATATGCTGCTATTGGCCTCTTCTTATACTAAATGTCCTGTGGCCTATGCAGCATGAAATGGCCTGCTGTAATTACTGGAATTCTCCCTGTTGTATATAAAGTTTATATTTATGTTCCCAGCTGTTTTGGTTTATAGTTGTCTGTACTACTCCAGGATCATCTGCACACTCCGTCATGAATTTTGCCTTCCACTCTTCTTATTATGTGTCCTTCACTTGGCAGGATAGGACAAGAAACCTCACTCTACATTAATCAGTTAACGCTTATCCAGGAAACTCTTGCCCCTGTATAGGATTTTCTGTCAAAAAAGCAACACAAATATGTCATTCATTCTCATGGATGTAGGCAAGGAGCATTCAATAATGTCAGGACTTGCAGCTTCTGAAACTCCTATGGGGGGGCAGCAAAAAAGCACTGCAGAACAACTCTGCACCCCTTCACCATGGAGGGAGATCCATTGCCTCAATGGCTTGTTATTTTATCCTTGGTTAGCTGCCTGCTTACTGAAAGTGATCCCAAGCAGGTCATCGCTGTGCAGGGCAGATCTTTGCCCACTGCACTAATGGCACAGCATATTTGTCTTCATGTCTATGCCTCTATACCATGCTTAAATTCCTTTAACAGGATGCTACCTCACGAACTAAAATGAAATGGATCACAGACAACAGCTGTAGTACTCTTTCCACTCACCAACTGAGTCACTATAATGCATGACAACTGGCTATAAAAAGTATGACAACAATGACTCAAAACATGACTCCTTATCATGATGTTGGTCACCTCAAGCCAATGATGGATTCAGCTTACAGGCGCGATAGTCACAGAGAGCAAGCCTAATGAACCACTGTCCTTGTGGTGGTTCTAATAAAGCTCAGTGCTGGCTATCCCTTTGTGGGAACAAAAGACTCATGTAGGCAACTGCATTGTATATGTAGGAGGGAAGAAAGGCTGGAAAAGAGATGTGACATCATAATGAAGGAACATGTATGATGAAATAGGAGGCAAGAAAGGATGAAACAGATCTCTGACATCATAATAAAAGAACATATATGATGATGTAGGAGGGATGAAAGGATGAAACAGATCTCTGACATCATAATAAAGGAACATGTATGATAACACCGTAGGGAAGAAAGGATGAAACATATCTCTGTCATCATAATAAAGGAACGTGCATGATGATGTAGGAGGGAAGAAAGGATGAAAAAGATCTCTGACATCATAATGAAGGAATATGCTTGAAGTGCTCAGTACCATGCTGCAACTTCATTTTGTAAATCAGGGAGTTTAATACTAAGAAGATAATAAAGCCAGATGCAGCATCACCAGGTTCAAAACCCAATTAGGACCCTTAATCCTCCTCTGCACCATTCTATGGAGCCTAAAGGATACTTAGAAGTGAGACTGAATGATACTTGGAGGTACATTTTTGATGGAGTGTGAAGGGTGCAAGACGTAGCTTCCCAGGAAGTAGTTGTGCTCATCTCATTAAGAGATATACCTTGTTTATTTTAATACTGAATGTGGGAGCTGTTAGCAGACTGTAATAGGGGACCGGGGGTGATAAATAGGAGAGGGCCCTAAAGGAAATGACAGGACAACTCTGACAATTGGTGAAAAAGATCTCTCAAAAATACATATAGCATCTAAATTTATGATTAGCACCTGTAATCATTTTAATTGTCCGTTCTGCTCTGTATCAGCCCTTGCATAACAAGGAAAGATGGCAGTTTCATCCCACCCACTGTGTAAGCAGTCCCTTCATAATTCTTTGCAAACATATCTGCGGAGTATGGTAGAGGTCATTCAGATATATTGTCCGCTTAGCAGATTAAACCTGTACTATACTAGAGCCAGCTTTCTGTGACAGGCTTTGTTAGAACTTCCAGCTACTCTTTGTGATATATTGCACTCTTAGAGCAGCCAGCTGCTGGTTGTGATATGTTGCATTGTTAGAGCTTCCTGCTGCTGGTTGTGATATGTTGCATTGTTAGAGCTTCCAGCTGCTGGTTGTGATATGTTGCATTGTTAGAGCTTCCTGCTGCTGGTTGTGATATGTTGCATTGTTAGAGCTTCCTGCTGCTGGTTGTGATATGTTGCATTGTTAGAGCTTCCAGCTGCTGGTTGTGATATGTTGCATTGTTAGAGCTCCCTGGTGCTGGTTGTGATATGTTGCATTGTTAGAGCTTCCAGCTGCTGGTTGTGATATGTTGCACTGTTAGAGCTTCCTGCTGCTGGTTGTGATATGTTGCATTGTTAGAGCTCCCTGGTGCTGGTTGTGATATGTTGCATTGTTAGAGCTTCCAGCTGCTGTTTGTGATATGTTGCATTGTTAGAGCTTCCAGCTGCTGGTTGTGATATGTTGCACTGTTAGAGCTTCCTGCTGCTGGTTGTGATATGTTGCATTGTTAGAGCTTCCAGCTGCTGTTTGTGATATGTTGCACTGTTAGAGCTTCCAGCTGCTGGTTGTGATATATTGCATTGTTAGAGCTTCCTGCTGGTGGTTGTGATATATTGCAATGTTAGAGCACCCTGCTGATGATTTTGATATGTTGCATTGTTAAAGCTGCAAGCAGCTGGTTGTGATATGTTGCATTGTTAGAGCTCACTGGTGCTGGTTGTGATATGTTGCATTGTTAAATCTGCCAGCTGCTATTTGTGATATGTTGCATTGTTACAGCTTCCTGCTGCTGGTTGTGATATGTTGCAATGTTAGAGTTCACTGGTTCTGTTTGTGATGCATTAAACTGTTAGAGCTTCCTGTTGCTGGTTCTGATATGTTGCATTGTT
>NC_056746.1:1367479035-1367544035 GCF_019279795.1 Protopterus annectens
ATTGTTAGAGCTCCCTGCTGCTGGTTGTGATATGTTGCATTGTTAGAGCTTCCTGCTGGTGGTTGTGATATATTGCAATGTTAGAGCTGTCAGGTGCTGTTTGTATTATGTTGCACTGTTAGAGACTCCAGCTGCTATTTGTGATATGTTGCATTGTTAGAGCTCCCTGCTGCTGGTTGTGATATGTTGCACTGTTAGTGCTTCCTGCTGCTGGTTGTGGTATGTACCATCCTTTGAGCTGCCAGCTGCTATTTGTGATATGTTGCATTGTTAGAGCTCCCTGGTGCTGGTTGTGATATGTTGCATTGTTAGAGCTGCCTGCTGCTGGTTGTGATATTTTGCATTGTTAGAGCTTCCTGCTGCTGGTTGTGATATGTTGCATTGTTAGAGCTTCCAGCTGCTGTTTCTGATATGTTGCATTTCCAGCCTTCTCAGTTGCAGGTAGTCCTCAGAACAGAAATTTGAGTTGTACTTACCACTACAAATGCAGAATGTTTTGTATCAGTACCCTATTGTTTGATGGGATTGAGATATGAAACTTGTGTTGAACATGTGTATGTGACTTTATTAAAACTGGAACTTCATGAAACGTATTTGTTTTAAAAGTAAAAAACACATTTGTTTAAATGTTCTTCCTATATATTGTAAAACAATAACACTTTATTTAGTTAAATAATTTTAGAAAATATTTCAAAGAGATACGTGTTTCCAGGAAGAAATTTTCACAGTTTAAATTAACAGCACTTGAAGCTGTCCTGCTGAAAGGTCTTAGGGGGGAGATATATTTTTTTCTAATAAGCTGTTGATATTAACTATTAAATATAGTAAGATGAAATTTCCTGTTTTGTTAACTATTTTTAATTTTGAAATATAAAATCCTGGAAATTTTGCAGTTTATCTTAGTATTATTCATCTGAAAGCCTTTCTCCTGAAAAGACACAAAGAGGAATACAATTTCATTAATTAGCCATTTTGACGTTTCCTGTTTTATTAACTTCTTATATCTATTAAACATATTAAGATGCAATTTCCTTTTTATGAACTATTTTCTAAGTGCAACTATTTCAAGAATAACATACATGCATTCCTCCCCTTTAAAAAGGACAATTGAAAGATGCAATGTCAGAATTTGTACATCTGCATCAAAGTTTGAGTTCACTGTGGAGCTCGCCTCCTGAGACCACTATGAAACCAGAGTGGGTCCTGATGGTTTCTTTTTTTCAGACAATTATGACCCACAGAAGGGGGATTTATGAGCTGTTTCTCCTTAGGCCACTTTTAGAAGAACTTTCCCAGTGTTAGAGTTGAGCTTGAATTGTACAGTAAAATAAACTGGTTTTAAATTCAGTGCATTTAATGTTTTTCTTTTAAAAGCTTATTAAAAGCTTAGAGTCAAAACAATAATTCTAAAGGGATTTTCACTACTTAAAAGTATATATTTTTTAAGAAGAACTCTGCAATATTATTTCTCATTGGGAGAGTTTTTCTCACCTCAAAGTAGTAGGTATAGCAATTTTTTTTATTTGCTGTCTTTTGTTAATTGGGACTGCCCGATTATGCACTCTGGCCCATTTTCATTGAACGTCTGGGGATAAATGCTCCATTAAAGTTACAAAAAGTATAAAACATTTATAGAGAAAAAATAATTTCAGTTTTGTAACAGTAGAAGACAGAGGTAAATACAATGTGATTTTTGTAAGATTGTTGCACAATAATAAATATTTTACATTTACATGTGCAGCACTCTACAAATTTCATTTACATAGGAGTGATAAAACAGTATATAGTTATAAATACAGATAGGATTTATTTCCATTGTTTACAGGATAAGCTAGGAGAGAGAGCTGGAGAGTTAGTGGTTGATGATAGTCTAGGGATCTGAGAGAGAAAGCTGGTCAGGGTGTGAACAAGCGCAGTCCCAGGAGGAGTTTAGGTGCTGTTTTAGGTTGTGCTTAAAGCTACACTAGTCAGGGTGTGAACAAGAGCAGTCCCAGGAGGAGTTTAGCTGCTGTTTTAGGTTGTGCTTAAAGCTACATTCCCAGCTGTCCTGTTTTAGTGGGATTGGCAGGGAGTTCCACTGTCTGGTGACACTGGACATTATTATTATTACTGTTGCTGTCATCATCATCATCATCATCACTGCATAGTGCTTTAGTTAAGCAGACAGAACCACTGACACCACAATGCCAGTTTTTGGAGCTGACCTTTAAGTACAAGAGTCCGTCAGCACCGTGGCATACAGGGATAAAGATCTAACTACAGTCTAGGCAGCCAGGGTTTTATTAGTGGCTGAAGCATCTGAGGTGCCAGGAGGGAAGGTCGGGAATGCTTATCCTAGGGGGGGCAGGCGCATAGGCATTCCCTGTGATGATCTCTAGTGTAAGATTAGGACTTCGCTGGTAAAGGGGCATAATCCATTAAGCTAGGGCATTGTCTAAGTCTTTGGGAACAGAATAAATAAACAGAGTAGATGTCAGTGCAGTGTGTTTTTGTTACTTCTAATCCTTTTAAAGTAAATAAGGCCTTGCAGTTGTCCATGATTGGGGTCAATAGTTCAGAGTAACAGTGAGTGTGGAAGAGAGGTGAAGAAGAGAGTACAGGCAGGATGGAGTGGGTGGAGAAGAGTGTCAGGAGTGATTTGTGACAGACGACTACCTGTAAGAGTGAAAGGGAAGGTCTACAAGAGGGTAGTGAGACCAGCTATGTTATATGGGTTGGAGACAGTGGCTTTGACAAAAAGGCAGGAGTTTGAGCTAGATGTGGCAGAATTAAAGATGTTAAGATTTGCACTGGGTGTGACGAGGGTGGACAGGATTAGGAATAAGTATATTAGAGGGTCAGCCCAGGTTGGAAGGTTTGGAGACAAAGCCAGAGAGGCACGATTACATTGGTTTGGACATGTGCTGAGGAGGGATGCAGAGTATATTGGGAAAAAGATGCTAAGGATGAAGCTACCAGGTAACAGGAAAAGAGGAAGGCCTAAGATAAGGTTTATGGATGTGGTGAGAGAGGACATGCAGGTGGTTGGTGTGACAAAGCAAGATGCAGAGGACAGGAAGAAATGGAAACAGGTGATCTGCTGTGGCGACCCCTAATGGGAACAGCCGAAAGAAGATGATGATGAGTTGTCCATGATTAGGTGGATAGTTCTTATTCTGACTTCCTAATGGCATGCTTCATTTCTTTGCTGGCCTGTCTATGTGCATTGTTATGGTGGAAGACAAGAAACATTTTATATGGACCACGTGTGTTTTTTTTTATTTTACTATAAAGTTTGTTTATTTAACAGTTTTACCATAGAGAGCTATTTCTTAATTTCCCTGGGCTACATTGGCTTAAGATTGGTAGGGGAGTCAAAAGTATACATAATGGCATTAGTGCCTGGCTAAATGGGGGGTGTGCTTTGAATTTTGTCCATAGAGTAATCTCTGAATATGGTAGAGCTATTGGAGAGGATAGTACTTATTTTTTCATAGGTTTGTAGATTAGTACTAGGCAAGCCACCCTTGTGGGCCATTTTAAGCCTAGCCAATTACCCCATGTATGGATCAAGCCCTACACATTGTGTCTGTAAGGTAAACACCTTAACCATTATACCAACCTCCCACCACAAATCCAGGGCTTGTCTGGGATTTGAACCCAGGACCTCTTGCACCTTAAATGAGAATCATACCCCTAGACCAACAAGCCACTTATAAACACCTCTGCCATGTTTGAAACCCGAGCCCATCACACTTGCAGCACACTGCATTAACCTGACATGTCATGCAACTCTTTGAAGGAGAAGATAGGAGTCTGGCTGACAGATATGAATAAGAAGGGAATATGAATAAAGTTGCAAAAAGAGGGTACATTTGTAAGAACATGGTCAAGCGTATTTTCACTTCTTGTGTGAACTTGGACTATTTGATCAATGGAGTTAATACTGACAAAATTAAGGAACAATTGGTTCTATTTATTATCTGTTGTATAACACTTCTAGTTAATGGGTGGCTTGCTAAAGTGACCCAGAAATGGTGAATTAAGATTAATAGGTAGAGACTTCACTTTATTAAGGTACTTATCAAGGTTAGCAGGACACATTGAGAAGAGTCTATAACTGGCAATACAGTGCAAGTAGGCTTTGTTTAGTATGATTAAAATATGCAGGAGTTTTAAATAGGTGTCATATGGATTTAAAATGAGGTAATGAGGGAGCAAATGAATAAACAGAGATATTTCTATGGCACTCCCATATGGTCTGCAAAAGTACCAGTCATAGTACCTGATGCAGGGGCAGTGCGAATAACTACATACATGAGTTCAAGTGTCAGGAGGGGCTCAGACTGGCAAATAATTCAGTGTCTTAGTTAGCAGCGTGCAGCGCTTCCTTACTCTACTGTAAGCTGCACTGGAATAGTGTTCATAGTTTTCAAGGCAGGGGGAGAACATGACATTGAGAGAAGGGATGCTGCCAAATGTCCTGATGGTAATCAGACTGACATAAGGGCTAAGCTCTGGAAACATAATGGAGGAACTGTGACTGTTATTGGAACTGATGATGGATGCGGGACCCAAAATGCTCCATTAAGGAACTGTCAAGTGGATGAACATGAGAAGAAGGATAATGGATGTGGCAGACACAAGCATTTCAAGCAGGAGAAAGTAATTATGGTGTGGAATTCAAGAAGCTGTATTTCATGGAAAGGGTAGTAATCCAAAGAACCATCTGAGTTGGAAATAGAGCATAATTTCTAAAAGATAACATTTAAAAAGGGAAGGAAAAGATGAAGAACCGAGAAAGATATTGAAAGCATTAGTTGCGTACAGTCAGACTATTTATAAACAATCTCCTTTATCCAGTAACCAGATGTATAAAAGTGTACTCCTAGTTGGTTCCAAGCTTGAGTGGATTAGTCATGTCTCAAAAGATATATGATAAAAAAATAAATGATTAAAATCAGCCATGAGTGCTTAGGTTGACGTGATGGTCATTAAGCTTGTGATTAACAATAAGCAAGTAAATAAATACTTATAGCTAAATATATAGAAGGTTATGCGATATGGACGTAAAGCACTGCTATTGCTCCATGAAATGTTGGGTTTGCATACCTCAAACTAACTCAGTATTGCATGTGACAAAATAAGTTTTAGTGAGGCTGTCTGTTGTCGTTCTGTGCATAGCTGTGGCTTATTTTTCAGACTAATAAGAAAGAAAATCCAGGTAGTACATTACAATCTAAGGCCATAACACAGACTTTAATACAAAATCTGAAACTAACAGACATTGATGGTCTGTATTTGTGGACTTGTGAAGTATATCACATCTGGTTGTGTTAGCTGCTAGATTCCTCTGTAGCTGCAGGGATTCTAAGTTCAACAGAATTTACAAGCTTCACGTCTCAAACAATAACTTACAAATTAGTATCAGGTTAAAGATCACTGTAACCACACAATAAATAACATTTCCTTTAGCAGCAGACAGTTTTGGTTAGTTTCTCAACAGACATTGCCAAGAACTATAGGAATCCAGTTACTTTCTTGCAAATGACATGGGGATGAAACTTAAAAAAAAAAGACTGTTTTCTTTCTTAAAATTGTAACATTCAGTTTGAATAATACTGAACTCTGTGTCTTCTTTACACTGAGAATAACAGGTTTAATGGGAAGAAAACCAGAAGAAATGCATCAGGAAATCAAGGTACAGCTTCCATTTCTAGTGAACACAGTTCCTTATTAATAGTTTACTATACAAAACTTTTGTTAATTAGGTATCACATATAGTCCCAAAACATTTACAGTCTGTGATTCCACCGCTACCAATCAATATGAGCGTACGAAGGTTGCTTGCAACTTCCTTTTTATTTTTGTACAGCTCATGAATTATACAAGCACATCCGTAACCTTAAGTGACAACATAATGCCTACCGAATCGATATGAGATTCATTTTTAAGAAAAATAACATTCTTGGTATAACCATAGCAGAGATTAATCTCTTTGTTGTTTTCAAATGACAGATAATCTCCATTAGATGCCACTCCTCAGCTGAAATGCTGTTCGGAGGTCATCCTTCACTTGTGTATGGGCTACTTTTCATGAAATGCTGTGTATCGGAGAATACACATACATCTGTTTCTGAATTCCTTACAAATTCCACAGCAAAGGGAGACTATGAAACATGTCTGTGTGCTCCCTGCTGTGACATGAATTTAGGTTGGAATTTTATGCAGCTGTTGGTTTGGACTTGATAAGATGAGCATAAAGATGCAGCAATTTCTTTAATCATGATATAAATGCACCCGGTAGATTTATCTGAACATTTGACTTAGGTGCAAGCAGGATGTGTCAAAAGGCAGTGATAAAACTAGGTTTTGTTCCTTCAAAGTTCAAGTATACAGAAGCAGAATATGCATTTTTCCATCAACATTATCCTTTTTACATTTTATTTGATAAGCGGCAGATTGACATTGCCTAGAATGAGTTGTGTTAACATCCAACTTCTCCCTAGCCAAAGTACTGATCTTTATATTAAAACTTAATCATAAAAACATTTGCATAATTGCTCTGTATATTCCTCCAGGAAACAATATGCCAATATTAGAGAACATACTTGCCTGAACTTCCCAAAGCATAGGTAATAATTGATTGGCTAAACATTGCCCAAAACAACCCTTCAAAAACAAAAACCTTTACAACTTCTCCCAACTAATTGAAGACATCACCAGACCCGACAAAAATAACAATTGTGGCTCCACAATAGACTGGATAGTAATGTCCCACCCTAACAATATCACCACTACCTAATACCATTAGCGACCCCCACCCGACATATATCCTACACAAATCTACTCCAACTCCAAGCCAACACCAATACAAATCATCCAGAAACTTGACTAAGTTCCAACCATCCATATTTAATGAACTTTAGCCAAAGTAAATTGGGAACCCCTCAAATCCCTACCACTTAATGAGACTGTTGAATTCTTTAACTCAACATTCCTAGACATCCTAAATAGGCAAGCACCCACCTGCCAAGAGTAAATAAAACATAACCATGCAAGCTGGCTCTCAAAATACACCAAAGAAGTCATGTCCACAAGGGATAAAATCTGGAAATCATAGCAGAAAACCAAAGACCCTACAACTCTAATACAATACAAACAACAATGTAACCAGGCAAAACGTCTAATAACCAATGATAAAAAAGCCCACTGCCTCCACTTACAAAGCCCACATAAAGATAATCCCAAAAAATTCTGGTCCTCCATCAATCATCTATTACATCCAGGTTCTCAAAGCAACCCATCCCCTGACCCACACAAAACCTCTACTGAACTTGCCCCCCTCTTCAATTCCTACTTCATTGACAATAAGCTAACCTAACCACCACCTTTCCTACAGTTAATACCACCACCACCAAGACAGTGGATGACCAAATCATCTCAGAAATTACTCCTACACACAACTCTAACCTAAAATTCTCCCCCATACCCACTGAAACAATAAAAAAACTTTTACTTAAGCTAAAACCCTGTACTCTAGCCCCTGGCAATCTACCCCCACACTTCCTTAAGCTAGCTGCAAACTCTATATCTTAACCAATCAGCATACTCATTAACAGATCAATTAAAGAGTCCCTTGCCAAAGAAATCTGGAAAAAAAGCATTCACTCTCCCCTTACACAAAGATGGCACCAACACAGACACCACAAACTTTCGGCCCATAGCAATTCTCTCACCCCTCTCTAAAATACTGGCAAAATGCATCCATGCCCCACTCCTCAACCACTCCTCAACCACCTGCTTGAAAACCAAATTCTATCACCCATGCAGCATGGTTTCAGACCAGGGTACAGCACAACGACTGCCCTCCTCTCCTTCCTTGATACAGTCTCAGCATGGTTTCAGACCAGGGCACAGCACCACTACCGCCCTCCTCTCCTTCCTTGATACAGTCTCAGCATGGTTTCAGACCAGGGCACAGCAACACTACTGCCCTCCTCTCCTTCCTTGATACAGTCTCAGCATGGTTTCAGACCAGGGCACAGCACAACGACTGCCCTCCTCTCCTTCCTTGATACAGTCTCAGCATGGTTTCAGACCAGGGCACAGCACCACTACTGCCCTCCTCTCCTTCCTTGATACAGTCTCAACATGGTTTCAGACCAGGGCACAGCACCACTACCCCCTCCTCTCCTTCCTTGATACAGGTAACCGGGCACGGGATTCTGGTAAAATAATCACTACTCTTTTCCATGACCTCTCCAAAGCGTCTGATACCATTTCCCACACCATCCTCCTCTCTAAACTATCCACCCTCCACATTTCCCCACCTACCCTACAGTGGTTCAATAGCTATCTCTCCAATAGGCAGCAATCTACCAAATGGCAGCAGTCTTACTGTCCCTTCCTCAATACTTCCACAGGGGTGCCCCAAGGCTCCATACTTGGTCCTGTCTTATTTAACATCTTTATTAACGACCTTCACACCACTCTCCCACAATGCTCAGTAATCCAGTATGCTGATGATTCTACAATAATATGCACTCCAAATAATTCCAGGTCTGAACTCCAGGAAATCACCCAAAATACCCTCACCTGTACTGAATCTTGGATGCTTAACAATCATATTGCCCTAAATCTGAAAAAAAAAACTACACTAGTACTTTTACCCCTAAGAAAAACACTCCCCTAGATAAAAAAAAGTCTTCACTATACAAGCCCAAGACAATACCACTATAGAAGTTGTCCCACACAATAAACTACTAGACATTATTATAGGTGAAAACCTTAATTTTGACCTACACATAAACAGTAACATCAAAAAAAAACAGCAAATGCTTGGTATGCTCTATAGGCACCAAAACATTCTTAGCCTCTCTAATAGACAAACCCTTACAACCACCTTTCCTTTATGGCAACCCTCTCCTCACTAATATGCAAAATTTGACAAAATCCAAACTTGATATGTGGTGCAACAGAATAGCCAAATTTGCCACCAAGGCCAAATTCTCATCCCACTACTGTAACTCACTGAAACAATTAGGCTGGCTGGAACTCCCCCACCATCTCTCATTCATCCAACTAACTACAGCACACAAAATAATCTGCAGGCCCACAGACTGTCCTGTTGTCTCAACACTACTTGCCAAATACTAACCCAGCAGGCATCTAAGATCTGAAAATCATCCATTTCTAAAAGGAGAAAAGCCCACCTTACCTGCTGGTCAACTCCTCTATGCCTTCACCATCGCCAAACTATGGAACTCACTTCCACCTTCTACAAGAAACACAGGCAGCACCACCACCTTCAAACAAATACTGAAAAATCATCTCAGGTCTTCCTGGCTGTGTACCTGCTCTATAACAACACTTCCTGGCTGTGTACCTGCTCTATAACAGCCCTTCCTGGCTCTGTACCTGCTCTATAACAACCCTTCCTGGCTCTGTACCTGCTCTATAACAACCCTTCCTGGCTATGTATCTGCTCTATAACAACCCTTCCTGGCTATGTACCTGCTCTATAACAACCCTTCCTGGCTATGTACCTGCTCTATAACAACCCTTCCTGGCTCTGTACCTGCTCTATAACAACCCTTCCTGGTATGTACCTGCTCTATAACAACCCTTCCTGGCTCTGTACCTGCTCTATAACAACCCTCCCTGGCTATGTACCTGCTCTATAACAACCCTTCCTGGCTCTGTACCTGCTCTATAACAGCCCTTCCTGGCTCTGTACCTGCTCTATAACAACCCTTCCTGGCTCTGTACCTGCTCTATAACAACCCTCCCTGGCTATGTACCTGCTCTATAACAACCCTTCCTGGCTCTGTACCTGCTCTATAACAACCCTTCCTGGCTGTGTACCTGCTCTATAACAACCCTTCCTGGCTCTGTACCTGCTCTATAACAACCCTTCCTGGCTATGAACCTGCTCTATAACAACTCTTCCTGGCTGTGTACCTGCTCTATAACAACCCTTCCTGGCTGTGTACCTGCTCTATAACAACTCTTCCTGGCTATGAACCTGCTCTATAACAACTCTTCCTGGCTATGTACCTGCTGTATAACGACCCTTCCTGGCTCTGTACCTGCTCTATAACAACCCTTCCTGGCTATGTACCTGATCTATAACAACCCTTCCTGGCTCTGTACCTGCTCTATAACAAACCTTCCTGGCTGTGTACCTGCTTTATAGCAACCCTTCCTGGCTATGTACCTGCTCTATAACAACCCTTCCTGGCTATGTACCTGCTCTATAACAACACTTCCTGGCTATGTACCTGCTCTGTAACCTAACCTCTACCTCTTCCTTATATGATAACTAAACTGCTATGCTTTTTGCTTCTGCCGACTGATGATATTTTCTCCATAATTATTATTTTATATCACTTGTTGATGCTGGTACAATAATGCAGATTAATGTATCTCTGTTTACACCTCTCTGATTGAATTCATCTGGCAACCAACTAAATTCCTGCTTTTATGTATATATTCTGTATATATTATTGTAATCAAACCTTCAACCTCTTAGCACAGGAATCAGGGTCAAAGAAAAAACTGAGTGTGTGTGTGTGTGTGTGTGTGTGTGTGTGTGTGTGTGTGTGTGTGTGTGTGTGTGTGTGTGTGTGAGAGAGAGAGAGTGGGGAGAGGGGGGCAATAGTCCGATACTCAGGGACAGATTTTAAATATTGCTCTTTATATAAATTAGCATCATGCAATTTCTGAAATCTATGAAGTTGGAAACTCAAAATATCTATTATCTGTTGTCTATTGACTGCAGTCACTAATAATTTGCCAGAAAAAACACACATTTTATGTGGAACAGACCAAAAACATTAGTCAAAATCAGGGGCATTCTATGAAATCAGAGATAGTTGAGAAATATGCCAAACGACATGATAGGGCCTTTCATATTATCCTCCTTTGGCATTAGAGTGGGGTTTATCCAAGGTGATGCTAATATAATCCCACAAACTGCAACTTAATGTGCTGACGTCTGACAGAAGTATAAACGTAAGAAGAGATTTGACTTAAAGAACATACATCCACAGAAGTCATGCAAAGGCATTGGTCTCAAAAGAAGACTGCTTTCACATTTGTGTGGATTCAGTTATGTTCTGTGGCTCCTCATTAACATATCCAGCTAGGCTGCTACATTTGTATTTTACACGTCCTCTTTACTTCTGTAACCTATGACTTTGCAGCAGCATTCAGTAGGGGCATTGCAAAAACTTTATGTCAAATGGTCTGTCAACTATGAACTTATTTTACTGACTTACTACAGTTTTTGTAACCTGTAATAAAGCTTCTTATAATATATTATTAAGTTCTGATCCTACACATACCACAGCATGTGTCAATTATCAAAAAAGAGGTTATCAGGGATGATTAAATGTCTGCTGAAATGATGGTGTTGACCAAGTCATTTTAGCAGAAAACAGCTAATCTACACGCCATGAGGTGACGGTTAGCAGAAAATAGCTAATGAACACGCCATGAGGTGAAGGGATTTTAGAGTCATTATTGCAAACATGTCCAGCCACAGGGCAGCGCAGTGGTGCAGTGATTAGCATTGTCGCCTCACAGCAAGAGGTTCTCTGGTTCGATTTTCAGCTGGGGTGCCTTCTGTGCAGAGTTTGCATGTTCTCCCTGTGTGCGTGTGGGTTTCTTCCAGGTACTCCGGTTTCCTCCCACATTCTAAAGACATGCATTTGGAGCATTTCTCCCCGGGCCTCTGCTGAAAATAGGCTCTGTGGAGCCTAGTCGGACTTTCCTAGTCAACAAATGTTAAATAAAAAAATAAATAAATAATAGCCCAATGTATGAAGTGAGATAAACTATGCACCTAACAAAAAAGTGTTAGCAGTAAGACAGCCCTTGCCAAGATGTTAATTTAGTTTAATCTGGGTAATTTAAATACAATTTGTTATAAAATAACTTACAACTAATACGTACACGGTCCTAGTTATAGGTATATACATAGTCATGGAGATGTCAAAAAACAGGATATGTATAGTTATAAGAGCAGAAAGCCCTTTGAAAAAATATTTAAAAATTGCAGTAATTGAATCTAAAATAGTAAGCAAGAAACATCAAACACTGGATGCTACAAAAGATGGGATCATAAAATGATGGATTCTGCCTAAAATAAGTTTTATTATCAGTGAATCTGTTTTTTGACTTTCTGACGAAGCACTGGACGAGTTGAAATCTCACAATATTATTTTATCAGGAAACAGCATTATGTGACTTGACCATGGAAACACTTAGCTCGGTTGATGACACATTAGTTGTGCATGTTTACTGCACTTGTCAATATCTTCAGTGTACCCACACTTTAAGGCTTACTGAAAAATGAACAGTGATGTAGCTGAACTTCAGGGACAATTGATATTTCTCTTAGCCTCAAAGATGAGTAACCTCAGAGTCACTATATTTAAACTTTTGCAGTGTGCCTGCAGTGTAATGACACAATTCACTTTATCACAAACCAAACCGCAGAAGTTATATGTCAAACACTGGATAATAAACCAAAAAACAAAACCAAAGGAAATCAATCATTAATCAGAAAGCCGGTATGCACCAAAACACTGGATAATAAACCAAAAAACAAAACCAAAGGAAATCAATCATTAATCAGAAAGCCAGTATGCACCAAAACACTGGATAATAAACAGCCCTCTCATACTACAGTAGTAAGCTAGGAACACTTTTGGGGCATTTTTTCCCAAATCATAATCAATGTACTCATTCCTTACAATATGATGAGACGTACATCTAAATAACTGATCTTGAATGGAGAAATGGTTTACACGTACCTGTATAGTTTTCATGTCTGTGAGATTGTGTTAATATTTCCACTTATGCCAGGAAATCCCATAGAGCAAACATGGAAACATGTAACTGTATAAATAGTACATATATAAGCCCATACTGTCCTTCCCTAAGGAACAAACTTGCCATTGTTATTTGTCCCGCTTTGCTCACAGCTGAAACTTCCCAGTACTAAAAAAGCCCCACTTTGCTATAGCAACACATGAAAGATGTTTCACAAAACAAGCCCCAGCATCCAGGAATAGTCTTCTGAAAGATGTTTATCTCTTGAGAAAAGTTTGAAAGACTTCCTTACCAAGGAATATAGGTTCATAGGTTCACAGGTAAGTACCAGGTTAGCTATCCTTGTGGGCCATTTTAAGCCTAGCTAATTTCCCTTTTTGTGTTTGAAAAAAAAACTGTTCCATTTGGTTTTAGACTGGCTCACCCTTGCCATGGTTGATAATTATATATCACCTCTAATAAGAATAACTTGGGGTCACACCATAGATAATTTGAGGGGACCCGTGCATGGGATAAAGTATTTAGGAGCTGCCTCTGTCCTGTAGTAGTACAGGGGGCAGTCCTGGGGTAAATTGTATGTTTCCCATTAATAGAGTCAAGTTGTGCTTGAATATGAACAGGGATGAATCTTTTTTTATGTGGCTGTGGAGTCTGTTCCAGAGCAGCAGCATACACTACAGGATACACCTGTCCCTCCAAACTGTACTGGTGATGTTACAGAAGAGGCTTACATCCCTAAACCAGGTATTTCTTATTTCATTCGACTTGGTGATGTGCAGTAAATCCATCAATATTGGGTCAGGAGATGCCTTGTATGCCAGACACAGGTCACCTCTTAGTAGTCTGTAGGATACAGCATATAGTGACAGAGATGTAGAATACAGCATATAGTGACAGGGCTGTAGGATGCAGCATATAGTGACAGAGCTGTAGGATACAACATATAGTGACAGAGCTGTAGGATACAGCATATAGTGACAGGGCTGTAAGATGCAGCATATAGTGACAGAGCTGTAGGATACAGCATAAAGTGACAGAGCTGTAGAATACAGCATATAGTGACAGGACTGTAGGACACAGCATATAGTGACAGAGCTGTAGGATACAGCATATAGTGACAGGGCTGTAGGATACAGCATATAGTGACAGAGCTGTAGGATACAGCATATAGTGACAGACCCGTAGGATACAGCATATAGTGACAGACCTATAGGATACAGCATATAGTGACATGGCTGTAGGATACAGCATATAGTGACATGGCTGTAGGATGTAGCATATAGTGACAGGGCTGAAGGATACAGCATATAGTGAAAGGGCTGTAGGATACAGCATATAGTGACAGAGCTGTAGGATACAGCATATAGTGACAGGGCTGTAGGATACAGCATATAGTGACTGTAGGGTACAGCATATAATGACATGGCTGTAGGATACAGCATATAGTGACAGGGCTGTAGGATACAGCATATAGTGACATGACTGTAGGATACAGCATATGGTGTCAGGGCTGTAAGATACAGCATATAGTGATATGGCTGTAGAATACAGCATATAGTGGCAGGGCTGTAGGATACAGCATATAGTGACAGGGCTGTAGGATACAGCATATAGTGACATGGCTGTAGGTTATAGCATATAGTGACAGGGCTGTAGGATACAGCATATAGTGACATGGCTGTAGGATACAGCATATAGTTACAGGGCTGTAGGATACAGCATATAGTGACATGGCTGTAGGATACAGCATTTAGTGACAGGGCTGTAGGATACAGCATATAGTGACATGGCTGTAGGATACAGCATATAATGGCAGAGCTGCAGGATGCAGCATATAGTGACAGGGCTGTAGGATACAGCATATAGTGACATGGCTGTAGGATACAGCATATAGTGACAGGGCTGTAGGATACAGCATATAGTGACTGTAGGTACAGCATATAATGACATGGCTGTAAGATACAGCATATAGTGCCAGGGCTGTAGGATACAGCATATAGTGACATGGCTGCAGGATGCAGCATATAGTGACAGGGCTATAGGATATAGCATATAGTGACAGAGCTGTAGGATACAGCATATAGTTACATAGCTGTAGGATACAGCATACAGTGACATGGCTGTAGGATACAGCATATAGTGACAGGGCTGTCGGAAACAGCATATAGCGACATGGCTATAGGATACAGCATATAGTGACATGGCTCGACATGGCTGTAGGCTACAGCATATAGTGACAGGGCTGTAGGATACAGCATGTAGTGACATGGCTATAGGATACAGCATATAGTGACATGGCTGTAGGATACAGCATATAGTGATAGGGCTATAGGATACAGCATATAGTGACAGACCTGTAGGATACAGCATATAGTGACAGAGCTGTAGGATACAGCATATAGTGACATAGCAGTAGGAGACAGCATATAGTGACAGAGCTGTAGGATACAGCATATAGTGACATAGCAGTAGGAGACAGCATATAGTGACAGGTCTGTAGGATACAGCATATAGTGACATGGCTGTAGGATACAGCATATAGTGACAGGGCTGTGAGTCGATACATGCAAGACATGTTCTTTAGGCCTTATTTCCTTATATTAAGGTATCTCTGTGGGTGTTTCAGTTGTTATATACATCTGGACAGATACATGCCAAAGGGGGAATTATAGCTAGTAACCTGCCTAATGACAGCTGAGTAAAGGGGAGCAACAATATCCCTAGATCTAGAAATTGCCCCTTTGTTTATAAACTGTGCAGTATAGAAGGATTTTCTTAGAACAATGGACAAATGTTGGTCAAAAGTTAGGTCATTGTCCATATAAGTTCCCAAATCCCGAACAACTGGGTCAATTCTTAGGGGTGTATTGTCCAGTTTGGTAGTTCCCTGGGTTAGATAACTTCCTAAAAGATACAATAATGCATTTTTGGCATTGTTTCAGTCCATTATTTGGGACCAGTCATTTATTTGTGGTAACCTTTCTGTAGGATGGCTAAGTCATTTGGGGATTCACTGACTGCTTAGTCAGCCATAGCCCTTATAATACAAATAAATAAATGTAAATGTGTGAAGGATGCTGATTAATCACTGTATCCTGAGGAAATAGCAAGAAATATTGGTGTGTTTATTCCTACTATCCAGCATAAAGGAATAATTAGCTTATGCTATTGTATTACACCAAAATATTTTTGTCTTTCCTCCGGTATCTGCAAAAAATATTAGGACACCTGCTATCTTTAGTTTGAAACTACATTTTTCTCTTAACTGTTTCCAGTTAATTCTACCTGAGCACACCTCATTGCATTTGTATTATAGTTAATAGACAGTATATCTGACACTGAATGCCATTGTATTGGAAAAATACTATAAATGTCTTCTGTTGTAATATTATAACTATTGTGTTACCTACCAGCCCATCTGGGTGCTGAAGAAGGTTCTGTACCAGTTCATCAATCCATGTAAAAAACATAAATAAATAAATACACACACATACATACATATATATACATATATGTATACATACAGGAAAACATGCATGCATATATAGACAACATAAATAAATGCACACATACATGCATATATACATACACGTATACGCATATATACAGGCAGACATACATGTATGTATGTATATATATATATATATATATATATATATATACACACACAACATAAATAAATGCACACATACATACATGTATATGTACACATGCATGCATACATACAGGCAGACATACATGCATGCATGCACAACATAAATAAATAAATACATACATACATACATACATGTGTTCATATATATATATATATATATATATATATATATATATATATATGTATATATATATATATGTATATATATACTTGCATACATACAGACATACATGCATACATATACAACATAAATAGACAGCCTGTTCTCAAAGTGGCCCTTAGGAACAAATGTAACAGCAAGGTAGATCCAATGAGAAAATAAAATGAATCTCAGATTTAGAAGCAATGTTGTCCAAATTATATTGTAATAGTATAAAGGAACAACTAAATGGAATGCACTTGTCCTTCAGTGGCTTAATTTTACTGAAGATGACCTGATGTACTTTGACTTATACTAACCTTGTAGCATTTATATTAGAATGACACTGACTTCCACTGAATTGCAGGAGCCTCTACCATTTGCTGTCAAGTTTACTAAAATGAATTAAATCAAGCAATGCTGTACAATCTCATCTTTATGGTACAAGTCTGTGTCAATGTCAAGGTTACAAAAGATTTATCTGGTGTTAATCAAATATCATGCAATAATCTATTTATAGAAATGCTGGGGTTCTTTTATTCTTCCATACCTAAAGTGTATACTCATATTGTTAATTTATCTGTTTCAGCTGGAACCCAAATATATCCTGAACAGGAGTTTATTATTATAAAGTATTACATGACAAAAAAATGTCCCAGATTTTTTTCTGTGATGCTTTATATGTAAGCAACATAATAAATATATATAATATTAGCATTGCCTGGGAAGCAAGAAACTTTAACTGATTTGTCTTACAGTATAGTCACTCATATACCCAGCTTGGATGTGAGTATAATAAACAGTTATTTTTCATTCTCACTAAGCAAACTAGACAACAACAGTCTGAAAATTCAGACCCCTTGTACTGATTATATCATGTATATAATAGCTGGGTTAAATTCACCGTTCACTGCTAATGGTCATCTGAGTTTTTTCAGACTTTCTGGTGAAGCTGCCTAGTAGCCAGTAGCCATTAGCAGCATTTAGTCATCTGCTGACCCTTATGTCCATAATAAGCTATGGAAACCTTCTGGTATTATCTCTCTGTATAAATGTAGTGCAACACCAGACTTATCAGATTTCAGCCCTGCAAAACCTCAGCATTAATTCATTCACAAGCAGTTAGGGGATGCTTTTGTTGCAATTACCCAGTTATACGACTGAGTCTCTACTGTTCCTTTCCATGAAGCATGTATATAGCAGAATGTTGTTGCGTCTTTCGGCTTTTCCCGGTTAGGGGTCGCCACAGTGGAACTCCGGTCCGCTAATGATTGGCAGTTGATTTTTATGTGCCGAGTTGCCAGCCCTGATGCACAACCTTCAACGAAGGTATGCCCATTCACGCATGTCTCCACGCAGAAGACTCTCTAGCTGAGAATCGAACCGGACAGAGTCTTACTGTGAGGTGACAATGCTACCGCAGCACCACCACCACGGATATATATATAACAGAATATATTCTGGAAATACAGCAGGCACAATTTTTTTCTAATGTCCCCAGGACTTGCGGTAGCATCTCCCAGCCATTCCATTGTCTTGGATAAATTAACAGGATCTAAATCTATGTACAGCTAAGTAATTTCAAAATATTTTTCCAATATCTGCATGTAGTTGGTATAACATATATTATAATGTCTATTTATCTTCTGTGTAGCCCATCAAAATGGGTGTCCCTGATGTAAATTCTGGGACCACTTCTCTGCAACAATTTCATTATAACCATGTTAACTAGTTCATGTCTGGTTTATCTAAAGTGGCCTGCATTAGATCCAACCATAAACTAATCACCATGGAAATTGACATCTCACCCATACCCCCCGCAAAGGTAACCACCATGAAAAACTTCAACAAAGCTGACTTTGTGCTCCTAAAAACAGAGGTGGCTAACTTCACAGCTATGTCAATGGAAAATAGATGCATCACTACCAAATCATAAACCGATGCAGTCTACGAATACGTACATAAATGCATGGAACTAGCCATACCCAACAAAACCAAGATGCTTTCCTCCAAAAAAAAAGGAAGCCAATGTGGTGGTTCCCTGCCATTAATAAACACTCTACAACAGAAGGAAGAAACTGTTGCAGAAAAAGGTGAAATCCCAAGACTGGAAAAGCTCCCTTATTAGCCTCAACAAAAAGTTGAGATCGCTCATCAAACCTCTAAAGCCAGCTATGAAGGCAGAATTGCAGCAGATACTAAAAACAATCACAAAGCCTTCTACAGTTATATCAAAAATCTCCACTGCAATACCCAGGTTTGCTCTGAGTTACTGCACAATGGTACCTCCTATACTGAGCCAACAGATATTGCCAACATACTGTCTGACAGATTCAGTACCAACTTTACCCCCTAAAGGACAAATCACAATACCAGAGGAATGCCAGACACCTAGCATTACTGCAGCACAGGTTAAAGCTGCATTGTCCAAGGCCAAGAATACAGATTCCATGGGACCTGACAATATCCCTGGATGTGTTCTACATGAACTACAAAGTGAACTGGCACCACACCTGTGTGCCCTGTTCAATCACAGCCTCACCTCAGGCTTTGTCCCTACAGAACGGCACACTGCTACAGTCATCCCTCTCCATAAAGGGGGAGCGACTACAGACCCTGGGAATTATTGCCCCATTAGCCTGATGAGTCTGATATGTAAGGCTATGGAGTGCATCATCGTGTACCTAATTAACAAGGATATAGGGATTCTCCAAACTCTAGATCCCACACAGTTTGGTTTTGTGAAAGGTAGATCATGCCTGCTCAACCTGGTTGACTTCTCTGAGTCAGTCACCAGAGCTGTAGATGAAGGCAAGGCAGTTCATACAGCCTACCTTGATCTGGCCAAGGCCTTTGATACCATTCCCCACTCTGGAATTATTGATAAACTCACCAAACTAGGAATCAACTCCTATATCTCTAGGTGGGTTGCAAATTAGCTCACAGATAGAACCCACAGTATGAAAGTAGCAGAGTGCAAGTCAGACTGCTGACCAGTCATGAGTGGAGTCCCACAGAGATCGGTCCTGGGTTCTCTTCTGTTTGCCATCTACTTCTCAGAAGTCTAGGCCAACACGGAGGGAGTCTGGCTGACCAAGTTCACAGATGACTGCAAGCTGAGAGCCATTATTAACTTCTAAAGTGATGTAGACATCCTAACAGAAAGGCCTCACTGAGACCAATGACTGGTGTCGAAACTCTGACCTTAAGTTTAATGCCAAAAATGTGTCATCATCCCCTTTGGAAAAAACTCAGTTCCCACTAAGTACCACTTTGATGGGAGCCCACTGAACACTGAAGGTATTATAAGAGATCTGGGGAGACAGGTTGACAGCAATATCTCCTTCAACCACCATATTGCCACTGTGGTCAAAATGTCCTTCTATGTCGCACATCTCATTACCAAGGGTTTTGTATCCAGGAAGAAAGAGGTCATCATCTCTCTCTCTCTACTCTTCCCTCATTAGGCCAGTCATCGAGTATAATGCTCATGCATGTACCTCATTAGACACAAGCAACAGCTGGAAAGGCCATAAAAGTACCTCACGAAGAGGATACTAGGCCTTATATACATGTCCTATATGGACAGACTCAAAAAACCTCAGCTATTCTCTGTCTCATATATCGTCTGCTAAGAGGCGATCTCTGCTTGACTTATGAAGCCATGTTTGACCCAGTTCTGTTAGAAATGCTGCATCTAAAGAAATCTCAATCCCTCTGCAGGACACAGTCCAGAGACCTCAACCTCATTACCACAATCAACAGAACATGCTGGAGGGGCAGGTTCATAACCCAGAGACTGCCCATGCTCTGGAACAGACTTCCAATACATGTCAGACAGAGCACCTCACTGGCCCTCTTCAAGAGACATCTTGATGAGTGGATGGGAAATAGAAAGTTCACTCAGGGGATCAGTGGCTCAAATTGATAAAGGCACTGAGAACTAACGTCAGGTGGCACATGCCAGGGCACTTCTACGGGATAGGCTTGTTAAAGCTCCAGGGCCATTAGCCTAGTACACACCTATTTTCTGAACGAGGTTAAAGATTGACTTTTCTGATTGCAAGACAAATCTTCTTATATAATATTGGAAAGAGATGTGGAAAGTATTTCTCATTATTTTTCTTCTGTTGTGGTCTATGCTTTTTGCTCTACATAGGTTATTCCTAGGACATCAAGTCCTTGGAGGGTGATAATCTGAGAATCAAATCCTGTACCTTGTGTCTGTGAAGTAAACAACTTTACATTAATGAAAAATCCAACCTTTGCTGCCTGTTGGTCGTTATCTTCCACTTGACTCCATTCGTTACTTCATCACTGAGTGACTAATGCTCCATTGATTACTTCATCACTGAGTGACTAATGCTCCATTCATTACTTCATCTATGGGTGATTAATGCTACATTCATTACTTCATCACTGAGTGACTAATGCTCCATTGATTACTTCATTACTGAGTGACTAATGCTCCATTCATTACTTCATTACTGAGTGAATAATACTCCATCGATTATTCATCACTGAGTGACTAATACTCCATTAATTATTTAATCACTGAGTGACTAATGCTCCATTCATTACTTCATCACTGAGTGAATAATGCTCCATTCATTACTTCATTTATGAGTGACTAATGCACAATTCATTACTTCATCACTGAGTGACTAATGATGCATTCATTACTTCATTTATGGGTGACTAATGCTACATTCATTACTTCACCACTGAGTGACTAATGCTCCATTGATTACTTCATCACTGAGTGACTAATTCTCCATTCATTACTTAATGACTGAGTGACTAATGCTCCATTCATTAATTCATTTATGGGTGACTAATGCTACATTCATTACGTCATCACTGAGTGACTAATGCTCCATTCATTACTTCATTACTGAGTGACTAATACTCCATTCATTACTTCATCACTGAGTGACTAATGCTACATTCATTACTTCATCACTGAGTGAATAATGCTCCATTCATTACTTCATCTATGAGTGACTAATGCACAATTCATTACTTCATCACTGAGTGACTAATGCTGCATTCATTACTTCATTTATGGGTGACTAATGCTACATTCATTACTTCACCACTGAGTGACTAATGCTCCATTGATTACTTCATCACTGAGCGACTAATTCTCCATTCATTACTTCATCACTGAGTGACTAATGCTCCATTCATTACTTCATCACTGAGTGAATAATGCTCCATTCATTACTTCATCTATGAGTGACTAATGCACAATTCATTACTTCATCACTGAGTGACTAATGCTCCATTCATTACTTCATCTATGGGTGACTAATGCTACATTCATTACTTCATCACTGAGTGACTAATGCTCCATTCATTACTTCATTACTGAGTAACTAATACACCATTGATTACTTCATCACTGAGTGACTAATACTCCATTGATTATTTCATCACTGAGTGACTAATGCTCCATTTATTATGTCATCACTGAGTGACTAATGCTCCATTCATTACTTCATCACTGAGTGACTATTGCTCCATTCATTACTTCATCACTGAGTGACTAATGCTCCATTCATTACTTCATCACTGAGTGACTAATGCTCCATTGATTACTTCATCACTGAGTGACTAATACTCCATTCATTACTTCATCTATGGGTGACTAATGCTACATTCATTACTTCATCACTGAGTGACTAATGCTCCATTGATTACTTCATCACTGAGTGACTAATGCTCCATTCATTTCTTCAGTACTGAGTGACTAATACTCCATTGATTACTTCATCACTGAGTGACTAATACTCCATTGATTATTTCATCACTGAGTGACTAATGCTCCATTCATTACTTCATCACTGAGTGAATAATGCCCCATTCATTACTTCATCTATGAGTGACTAATGCACAATTCATTATATCATCACTGAGTGAATAATGCTCCATTCATTACTTCATCTATGGGTGACTAATGCTACATTCATTACTTCATCACTGAGTGACTAATGCTACATTCATTACTTCATTACTGAGTGACTAATACTCCATTGATTACTTCATCAGTGAGTGACTAATACTCCATTGATTATTTCATCACTGAGTGACTAATGCTCCATTTATTACTTCATCACTGAGTGACTAATGCTCCATTCATTACTTCATCACTGAGTGACTATTGCTCCATTCATTACTTCATCACTGAGTGACTAATGCTCCATTCATTACTTCATCACTGATTGACTAATGCTCCATTCATTACTTCATTACTGAGTGACTAATGCTCCATTCATTACTTCATCTATGGGTGACATGCTACATTCATTACTTCATCACTGAGTGACTAATACTCCATTTATTATTTCATCACTGAGTGACTAATGCTCCATTCATTACTTCATCACTGAGTGAATAATGCTCCATTCATTACTTCATCTATGAGTGACTAATGCACAATTCATTACTTCATTACTGAGTGACTAATGCTCCTTTCATTACTTCATCTATGGTTGACTAATGTTACATTCATTACTTCATCACTGAGTGGCTAATGCTCCATTCATTACGTCATTACTGAGTGACTAATACTCCATTGATTACTTCATCACTGAGTGACTAATACTCCATTGATTATTTCATCACTGAATGACTAATGCTCCTTTCATTACTTCATCACTGAGTGATTAATGCTCCATTCATTACTTCATCACTGAGTGACTAATGCTCTATTCATTACTTCATCTATGAGTGACTAATGCATAATTCATTACTTCATCACTGAGTCACTAATGATCCATTGATTATTTCATCACTGAGTGACTAATGTTCCATTCATTACTTCATTACTGAGTGACTAATGGTCCATTCATTACATCATCACTGAGGTAAGATTCAGCCAAGGGGGGTCGTAATCACAGGTGGCTTGAGGTTTTTTTACATTTTTTCACCCAGTCCTTATGCATACCCAGTAACCATACATGGATGAGATGCACAATGGGTGTCAGCACTGTATCACTCATTTCTGAAAGGTGCAAACATCTGCAGAAATGCCTTGCCCAGCCATAGGCAAAACCACATGGCTGTTTCCCCTAGCCTGTGCCCCATGTGCATACAGCCTTCACATCTTGAATGAACACACACCTGCTCCTTGTTTTCACTGTCCATTAGCCCCCCCCAACAGTGGCATACATGTTATATACAACCAGATTAGACATTGCCGTACAGACCTCTAAGTCAATTGTAAATTTCAATTTCTTAAGCTGTTTTGAATAATTAAGATTTGCCGTCTCTATGATTTTTTCAGTCATCCATTTAAGTGGTGCTTAGACAAAATGGAGCCTGCACACAAAAAATTAAATGACTGATTTGTAAAAGAAAAAAGAGAGTGAGATGGCCATTAAACTTCTCAACGTTTCTAAGTCAAACGGGGATATATAAAGCCCTTCTGCATACCCTAATAAAACAGGAATTTGTCATTTATTTCCATGCATGCTGTTGCAATAGTGCTATTTTTGCTGTGTCATTCTTGAAGTAAATCTTTGTTTACTGAAAGAGATGTTCCCTTTGAGGTATGGCCAAGGACTAAAATAAGCAAGTTAAGTGCTGTCAATGAACTTTCAATCAGTGTTTAACTCCTGCTTATAACTGACCTGTTGCCAAATCCAAGTTTTCTGTAAAAGGTTCAAATGACATATAACTATTGATCGTGGCCCAATACTAGACCCAAATATGACTGCAATGGAACTAAAGAAAACTACTTATAAGTACTATTGTAACAATGTATACAGACAGGTCTTTTTATGAGCTTGAATATAAAAAATACAATTAAAAGGTCATAGCAATAATATTACAATTATGTATTTTCATATAGAAATACAGATTTCAGTGTAGCTCTTTTTGCACTATGTGTTTTCATATTTCTTAGGTGAAATTATGAATTTTTAATATGTTGTGTTAGATACATGTCTTGATTACTAAAGGATGGTATATTACATCTTTTAAGATAAAATGACAAATATGCTTATACTGTAGTTGGAGTTCGATCGCAGTTTCCAATCTAATGCAATTTGATTTTTTGAAAAGTATGAATGCTAGCCTTATTCATATAAGCAGTGCAAAATCCAAATACTTGCATAAAAACAAGAAATGAGACAATGTTCATAGAACATGAACAGGTCAAATACTATACAGCCTCGGAATAAGACCATGTCATATATACATATATATATATATATATATATATATATATATATATATATATATATATATATATACAGTGTCTATCCTTGGAAGATGGGGAAATAATTTGTCACAGTACCCAACATTGCTACTTTCCAAGTAAAAAAATGTGCCCATAAAGATTGTATACAGATATAAGGGATTCTGAAATATGATCCACAATCTGTTTTCTTCATCTCAGAATACATAATATAGATGCAAAGGACTTTCACACTTTTTAATAATATCACATTTTTCCTATTTAGCCATTTAGATGTGCACTTCCAAATCTTACTTCAGTTGCATCCCTGTCTTTTGTTTCTCCTGCTCCATTGTATATTGTCTGCCCACATCTCTTCATCTTTATCCCTCATTTCCCTCTGCTTGCAACTAAATAATTCAGCTTCTTATCTCCAGACAAAATATACTTTATTTCTTAAGCTAATCACCTCCCGTTAGGTATCACTTTTCTCTCAAGTTAATCATAGATTGAAAAAGAATTACATTGCAAGATTCTGTCCTTTTGTATTCCTGTCACTGTTATGGTAGTCTTATAGCTTGTCTCAGCTCTATATATTAATTTCTGGTAGTGAGTACAGGAGTCTTTTGCCTGTCCATTTGTACACACAAACATAATGGCTACTTATACAATCTACTGCAACACGAATGATGGAAACATGACAGCAGGACTGTTGGTAGATATGACTAGTGCATTTTAAACTGTGAATCATACCATATGCTTCAAATAAACCAGCTAACCTTAACTTTAACACTGATATTATTCAATGGCTTCACTACTATTTACAGAATATATCTTTACGTTTCTACAACAATAACTCACTGTCCAATGTTGATCGCTAAGGACAGGAGTTCAACGTGGCTCTGTGCCAGGATCACGTACTCTTTTCCCTCTTTATCTCCCATCTGGAATTCCTGGAATTCCTAATCTCAATCTGGTTATTTATGGAGATGACATATTACTCTTACATTCTAATTATAACCCCCCACCTATAAACCAAACTACAACAAGACTTCACTAAGTTGTGCAAACGAACCTTCTCTAACAAACTACTTATCAACCAGAAGAAAACTAATGTAATGATCTTCTTACCAAAGAAATTACCCCAAATTCAGCCCATTATGTAATGTAAACAAAGTTAATACTATTCATAACTTTAATGAACAAAAATATGTAGGACCTATCCTTGACCCTTTTATATAATTTATTAAACACACAGGCTATATAACCAACAAACTTTTAACACAGATTAAACAGTGTTACAAAATCACTTACACCATCTCTTGAAAAGCCATTTAGCTATTGCTTAAAGTGTACTAACCCACAAACTCAAATATGGAATTTGTTTTATAGTATTACACTCAGGGTATAACACCAATACATTACAAATTGCAGAGAAAAAACTCTATACATTTTCCTGGTTAACCCTACTTAAAAATGCTAAATGGTTAACAGTGATAGACAAGGCCATCTTACTCTTAAGCACTTTAATTTATAAAGTCATAAACTGTGGCTACTATATGAGAAGCTCACAAGATAAAACATTCACCCTAGATTTAAAACTGCTTCAGGTGAAAGAGCTTTATCAAGAGTAGGACTCATTATCTGGAATCATTTACCACTTGAAAGAAAAAACAGGAAACCATACAAAACTTCAAAAATACTTTAAATCACCTCTTATCTGAATCCTCTTGCAGTTGCGTGTGGTGCGGTGGGATTGGGATTTCTTTAGATGTAGCATTTCTAACAGAGTTGGGTCAGACATGGCTTTGTAAGTCAATTGCCTCTAAGTAGGCGATATGAGACAATGAATAGCTGGAGTTTTTTGACTCTGTCCATGTAGGACAAGTGTTTAAGCTCTAGGATCCTCTTTGTGAGGTACTTTTGCAGCCTCTCCAGTTGTTGCAGGTGTCTAGTGAGGTACATGCCAAATGGGGCATTGTACTTGATGATTGGCCTAATGAGGGAACAGTAGAGGGAGACAATGACCTCTTTCTTCCTGGATGCAAAACCCTTAGTAATGAGGTATGGCACATTGAAGGACTTTCTGACCACAGTGGTAATGTGGTGATCAAAAGAGAGGTTGCTGTCAACCTGTGTTCCCAGATCTCTTATAACACCTTCTGTGTTCAGTGGACTAGCATCGATGTGGTAATTTATGGGAACTGGGTTTTTCCCAAAAGGGATGATACCACATTTTTTGGCATTGAGCTTAAGGCCATGGTTCTGACACCATTCATTGGTCTCAGTGAGGCCATTCTGTAGGATGTCAACATGACTTGTGGAGTTAATAATAGCTCCCAACTTGCAATCATCTGTGAACTTTGTCAGCCAGAGTCCCTTTGTGTTGGCCTGGACTTCAGAGAAGTAGATACCAAACAGGAGAGGACCCAGGACAGAACCCTGTGGGTCTCCACTCATGACTAGTTGGCAGTCTAACTTGGAGTCAGTTACTTTCGCACTGTGGGTTCTATCTGTGAGCCAGTTTGCAACTCACTTACTGATATAGGGGTTGATGCTGAGCTTAGTGTGTTTTTCTATGATTCCTGAGTGGAGAATGGTATCAAAGGCCTTGGCCAGATCAAGGTAGGCTGTATGAACCACTTTGCCTTCGTCCACAACTCTGGTGACTGACTCAAAGAAGTTGACCAAGTTGAGCAGGCATAATCTACCCTTCACAAAACCAAACTGTGTGGGATCCAGAGTTTGGAGATTCCCTATATCCTTGTTTATTAGGTCCATGATGATGTGTTCCATAGCTTTGCATATCAGACTCATCAGGCTAATAGGGCAATAGTTCCCAGGGTCTGTAGTTGCTCCTCCTTTGTGGAGAGGGATGACTGTAGCAGTGCACCATTCAGAGGGACAAAGCCTGCGGTGAGGCTGTGATTGAGCAGGGCACACAGGTGTGGTGCCAGTTCACTCTGTACTTCATGTAGAACACAGCCTGGGATAGTGTCAGGTCCCATAGAAGCTGTATTCATGCCCTTGGACAGTGCTCTTTTAACCTGGGTAGCAGTAATATTGGGTGCCTGGCAATCCACTGGTATTGTGATTGGTCCTTTGTGGGGGGGGTAAAGTTGACACTGAATCTGTTGGCCAGTATATTGGCAATATCTGTTGGCTCAGTGCAGCAGGTACCACTGTGCAGTAGCTCAGAGCAAATTTGGGTATTGCCATGGAGATTATTTACATAACTATAGAAGACCTTGTGGTTTTCTTTACTATCTGCTGCAATTCTGTTTTCATAGCTAGCTTTAGAGGATTTGATAAGGGATCTCAACTTTTTGTTGAAGCTGATAAGAGAGTTTTTCAATTCTTGGGATGTCACCTTATTCAGTATCAGTTTCCTCCTTCTATTGTAGAGTTTGCTTATGGCAGGGGGCCACTAGATTGGCTTCCTTTTTTTGGAGTAGAGCGTCTTGGTTCTATTGGGTATGGCGAGATCCATACATTTGTGTACGTGATCGTACAGTGCATTGGTGTATGATTCGGTGATCATGCAACTATTCTACATTTGCATGGGTGCTGTGAACTTAGCCACCTCTATTTTTAGGAGCCCAAAGTTAGATTTGGAGAAGTTTTTCATGGGGGTTACCTTTATGGGATTTCCAAGGTGATTAGTTTGTGGTCAGATCTAACCAAGGGAGGAGTTGACTATTTGTGTAGAGCAATGCTCGCCCATGTTAGTAATGACCAGGTCAAGGATGTTGCTACCTCTAGTGGGGGTAAGAACAAGCTGGTCCAGGGCATTGGAATTAATGAATTCCAGGAAACGTTGGGCAAGTATTTTGGTACATGAGTAGTTTTTCCAGTTAATGGAGGGGTAGTTGAAGTCTCCTAGTATGAGAGTGTTAAGTTGGACCCCAATATTCTCCAGGGTGCTTAGGAACATGGACTGTGAGTCTTGGTACATCTGCAAACAAGTAAAAATGACAAACTGAAGAAAAACAAACTTGCGGACTGCAGAACCAAACGAACAGCCAACAAAAGTCCAAACGCAAATGTAGATAATAGTCACACGAAGCTCCAAAGCCAAGTATTAAATCCACATGAAAATGCACGAGTAAATCAGAAGAACCAACTTTATTTACTGAACATATTGTTAAGCGCTTTTCGTCCCACTATGTTGTAGGACTTCTTCAGACAAACCAGAACAAACTGCTGAAAGCATTTAAATAATCAAGTTGGCGCCAAACATGAGCGCCGTATCCCAGCACAATAAACAATAATCAAGCATTTCCATCGTATAGTAATGTTCTGACCTAATGTAATATTAGAAAACTGCTGAAATGTAATATGAAATATGTTATATATAATGACTAAAAATATGTATCTAAATACAATTGACTATAAATAAACCCAATGTGACTATGTTGTTCTAATGCGACCACATACAAATAATGGTGCAACAGGCACATCGAAGCATGAATTCTTACTGATCGACTATGTGGAATGAATTAAATATAGATGAAGGCTAACAAATGTTGTTACTTATAAAACCACTATATTTCTTATTGAGTTAATGAATAGTAAATAAAAGGAATAAAAAGACTAAGAACCAATATATGGGTAAACAAACCCCTCGATATAACAACTATATACATTCCTAGTAATATTCATGAACTGATATGCGTATACTGATTAAATGCTAAAAATCATATACATTTTACATAAATTATACAAATAGTGTTTAAGGTAATCTCATCTACTCAAACTTCTTAACTTGAGAATGGGATAGAGAGAACAAATCTCATTTAATCCTGGTGAAACACTGGCATTGCAACAAAGTTGCCAGTATAATTCCAGGACTTCAAGTAGTACTTGATCTGGACCGTCTCTCCCATCTGTAACGATGGTATCAATTGCTCTAAATGAGAATGAATGGTTAATGTTTTCTATAATGTGTTTAGCTAATGCATTATCAAACTTGTTTTTCCTAATGGCATATAAATGCTCGTAGACACACTCACGTCATTTTCTATTTGTTTTGCCAATATAAAAGGCAGGACATATTTTACACTGGGCTAAATAAATCACTCCTTTTGATTGGCAATGAAATTTGTATTTTACTTTATATATCACATTCCTAATGGTGAAAGATTCAGCTGTAGCCATGTGTGTACAATATTTACACGTTACATTGGAACATTCCTTTTCTGAGAAATGTTTTTGTGTCACTTTGTTTTATCTGTTTAAGATTCCTACCTCTTTTCCAGATGATGTTTGGTTTAGATGGTAATTTGTTACTTATATCATATCGAATTTAATCATGTTCCTGTTTTTGTTGATAATGAAAATGATGGCATCACCATCAGAACCAAAAGGAGTGATGAAAGCGAATTAGTTGGAGAGGCGTGAGCATTACTTATGTCTACTGTTTGATACTGATCCATACCAAGGATTCGGGGATATCAAAGCCACATTAGTAGGAGAGGTGTGAGTATTACTTATTTCTACTGTTTGATACTGATCCGTACCAAGGATTCGGGGATATCAAAGCCACATTAGTAGGAGAGGTGTGAGTATTACTTATTTCTACTGTTTGGTATTGATCCGTACCAAGGATTCGGAGATATCAAAGCCACATTAGTAGGAGAGGCATGAGTATTACTTATGTCTACTGTTTGATACTGATCCGTACCAAGGATTCGGGGATATCAAAGCCAAATTAGTAGGAGAGGCATGAGTATTACTTATGTCTACTGTTTGGTATTGATCCGTACCAAGGATTCGGGGATATCAAAGCCACATTAGTAGGAGAGGTGTGAGCATTACTTATTTCTACTGTTTGGTATTGATCCATACCAAGGATTGGGAGATAAGGGCCCGTCTCTCTTTAAGTTGTGATTTCTGTAACTAGTTGGTCTAAAAGTTGTAGAGGGTAACCCCTACTAATAAACATTCCTTTTAATAATTGGCATTCATCATGGAAATGACCAGTCCTAGAAATCATACGAGCTGCCCGTACTAGCTCTCCTTTTACAACAGATTTCTTTTGATTTGTGGGATGGTTACTGCTATAATGGAGGAAAGTGTTGGAATAGGTTTCTTTCCTATATATTTTAGCATAGAAAACTTTATTAATATAATCTTTACGTAAATCAACGTCTAAATACGTTATTGTATCTTGATTAAACGTGCACGTAAAGCTTAAAAAATCAGTACTAGAATTAAAAAAGGACATTAATTCAGTAATCATGGCATCATTGCCTTCAACTAAGATAAAAATATGATCTAAAAATCGTGTATAGTACTTGATTTTGCTCATAATGTTAATATTCTTACCCAACACTTCCTGCTCCCAGTATGCCATGACCAAATTGGCAAAGCTCCCCCCACAAGGGGAGCCCATGGCCACACCTATTTTCTGCAAGTAAATTTTGTTGTCAAAGGTAAAATAATTATAAGACAAAACAATATCCAACATTTCTTCCACTAATTTAATTTCTGTTTGCGGTGCACCGTGTTTCCTCAAAATAAAACTAACCCATTCTATACCATCCTGATGAGGTATACAGGTGTATAGATCTTTAACATTGACTGTTAAGAAGTTTAAATTGTCCTCAAATTTTAAAGTATTGATAGTTTGAAGAAAGGACCAAGAATCTTTACATATGACTTTTTCCTTACAAACATATTTTTGAAGGACCATGTCAATCATCTTAGCACATGGATAAGTGATACTATTCCTGGCATCAACTAATGGTCTCATAGGTGGATCCACTAATGATTTGTGGATTTTTGGGATGACAAAGAGTATAGGTAATCTAGGTGTGAGCTTTGTCAAATAATTTAATGTTGTCAGGTCTATCCTGCCTTCAATAAAGAAGTCATTGAATAAAGACCTTATAGTATTATATGATTGATGGAGTTGGTTCCTGGAGCTTTCCTCATATGTTACATTGTTAAGTGTTTGTAAAATTTTACTAGTGTACTGCTGTTGAGTCATAATAATCAACCCTCCACCCTTATCCGGTTGTAAAAATATCACTCCTGTCTCCTTTAATGTCTGTAATGCCTTTCTTTCCAACATTGTGATGTTAGAACATGTGTTGGTCCTATTTAAATTAACATGTAACATATTTCTCAGATCATTTTCACAAATTTTCTCAAAGAAGTTTAAAGTAGGATGCATCCCTGGTATAAATGTACTAGCTATATGTAAACTATTGTCACCTGTAAGCTCACTAGCAAAAAACATTTTTAAATGTAATCTTCTCAAAAATAACTTCAAATCAATAATAGTTTGAACCATAGGTTTATAGGTTCATAGGTTCATAGGTTCATACTAGGCTATCTGCCCTAGGGCATTTATAAGCCTAGCCAGAGTGTGTTTGGCTTTCACCACCCATTTTAAATTAATTTTGCAATGCCCTTTTTTGAGGTTAGTATACTGTGCCTCTGTCTAACAGTGACACAGATGTGATACCCGGGATAAACCTACGATCTCCCATCCACTCATCAAGATTCCTCTTGAAGAGAGTCAATGAGGGACTCTGCCTAACCTGGACTGGGATTTTATTCCAGAGTGAAGGGAGCCTCTGGGTTATGAATCTATCCCTCCAGCATGTCCTATTTATTTCAGTGCTGAGGATCAAGCGTGTAGCTCGATGGGATTTGGATTTTTTGAGGTGCAGCATGTCCCTTAATTCCGGGTTGGACATGGCCTTATACATCAGGCACAGGTCACCTCTGAGCAGGCGGTATGCCACTGAGTAGAGCTGGAGTTTCTTTAACCAGGCAGCATATGGCATCTGTTTGAGCCCTTTGATCCTCTTGGTGAGGTACTTTTGGGGTCTTTCCAGTTGCTGCAGGTGTTTGGTAAGGTACATCCCAAAAGGGGCATTGTACTCGATTATGGGCTTGATGAGGGATGAGTAAAGAGGCATGATGACCTCCCCTAATCTAGATGTGAATCCCTTCATGATTAGGTGGGCTATATAAAATGTTTTTCTAACCACTTTGGCCACGTGGTTGTCAAATGAGAGATTGCTATCAACTTGGGTCCCCAGGTCCCTAATTACTTCTTCTGTACTTAATGGATTACCACCTATGTGGTAATCTGTGGGCACTTTGTTTTTGCCAAAGGGGATGACTATACACTTTTTGGCGTTTAGCTTGAGGCCATGGCTCTGGCACCAGTTGTCTGTTTCTATGAGGCCCTTTTGAAGGATGCTTGTGTCGGCTGGAGAGTCAATTATGGTGCCCAGTTTGCAGTCATCTGCGAACTTGGTCAGCCACAGTCCTTCCGTGTTGGCCTGTACCTCCAAGAAATATATACCAAACAAGAGAGGTCCCAGGACTGAGCCTTGTGGGATGCCACTTGTAACTGGTTTGGAGTCTGACATGGCTCCAGCAATTCTAACCATGTGGGTTCTGTCCTTGAGCCAGTTTGCAACCCATCTAGTGACATAGGGGTTTATATTTAAGCTGGTGAGCTTATCTATAATGCCCGAGTGGGGTATTGTATCGAAGGCTTTTGCGAGGTCCAGATAGGCTGTGTGGACCACCTTCCCTTCGTCAATGGCCTTGGTGACTGTTTCAAAGAAGTCAACCAGGTTTAAGAGGCAGGATCTGCCCTTAACAAAGCCAAACTGGGTAGGATCCAGTGTCTGTAGGTCCCCAATATCTTTATTTATGAGGTCCATGATGATCCTTTCCATAGCTTTGCACACCAAGCTAGTCAGGCTTATGGGGCGATAGTTTCCAGGGTCCGTTGAGGCACCACCTTTGTGGAGATGGACCACTGTTGCTGTACGCCACTCTTTGGGTACATATCCTGTAGTAAGGCTGAGATTGAACAGTAGTTTTATGTTTGGGTTTAGCTCTTCTTGGAGTTCATGTAGGATGCAGCCTGGGACACCGTCTGGTCCCATTGATGCTGTGTTTTTTGCTTTGGAGAGGGCGGCTCCCACCTGAGCATCTGAGATGTCAGGGGGGCAGCACTCTGCTGGGATAGATATTTGTCCTTTGGTGGGGAGAGTTTGCACTGAACCTGTCAGCTAGGATGTTGGCAATGTCTGTGGGATCAGTGTATTTTTGTCATTTTGGACTAATTCTGAGCATATCTGGGAATTCCCACCCAGGTTCCTAACATAACTAAAGAAAGCCTTGTGATTATCTTTAGTGTCCTGTGCAATTTTTCTCTTGAAGCTGGCCTTTGACGATTTTATGAGTGCCCTTAGTTTTTTGGTAATACTGATCAGAGATGCCTTCCCTTTTTGGGATTTTGCTCTATCATGTAGTAGCTTCCTTCTTCTATTGTATAGTTTGTTTATGGCTGGGGTCCACCAGACAGGTCGTCTGCCTTTGGAGGATTGGGTCTTGGTTTTATTTGGGATTGCATGATCCATGCATTCCTGAAGGTGTTCATAGAATGCATTTATAAAGGATTCTGCGGTCTGGGCAGATTTTCCACAGGCCGGGGCTTTGAAGGATTCCACCTCGGTTTTGAGGAGTGTGAAATTTGCTTTAGAGAAGTTTTTCACTGTGGTTTTCTGGGCAGGAGGTGGGGTCGGGATGTGAATATCCAGTGAGATCAGTTTATGGTCTGATCTTACCAGTGAGGGATACACTTCTGGTCTGGAGCATAGAGTCCCCATGTTTGTGATGATCAGGTCCAGTATGTTTTCCCTCTTGTGGGAGTGGTAACAAGTTGTTCCATAGCATTTGAGTTTATGAATTCTAGGAACCTTTGGGCAAGGGTGTTGGAGCTAGAGTAATGCTCCCAATCTATGTTTGGGTAGTTGAAGTCGCCCAATATAATGGTGTTCGGAGAGACCTTCATATTTTCCAGTGTTCTCAGGAAGGCCGAGTGGGGTTCCTGGGTTTGGGAGGGTGGTCTGTAGCAGGCTATAAACTGGAAGGCAGTTTTACCCACTGTTAGTTGCACATGGATAGTCTCTAATGCTTCGTGCTTTGCCACCAACCTGGAGGTGTGGGTATCTTTGATGAATATCGATACTCCCCCTCCTTTTGTGGTTCGGTCCAAGTTTTGGGGTGAAAAGCATGGTATGAGGTATAACCTGGTAGTGCTGGGGTGCTCTCGAGTCCTGAACCAGGTTTCTGTTACTGCACAGATATCGATGTTCTTCATGCTAAGGAGAGTTTCGAAAAGTGCATCTTGAGGTTTAGACTTCTAGCGTTGAGTAGCATTACTCTTAGTTTCTTATCCCTTGTGATACCTATGGAGGTGGGTTTGTCTTTTGAGCCTTGCCTAAAAAAGGCACTATGGGGGTAGCAAGAGCCTTTGCCAATATCCGAAAGCCCAGGGGTGACAGGTGCAAGCCGTCCCTAGCAAAGCATCGTGGCTTGTCGTGCATATCATCCCAAGCTGACAGGCATTGATCCCCTTTGAATGACACCAATACTTAAGCCATTTGTTGAAATTGATCATCTTGTCTTCATATTGTGGCATCATTCTTGGTGAGGGTAAGATGCTACTCAAGGTCAGGGTCATACCAGCCTGGGCTACATGCTCAGAGAGCTCCTCTATGTCTCTTTTCATGTAGTCCAGGGAGGTACGTCTCAGGTCATTCACACCAGCATGGACAATGACTGAGTCATATTTGTACTTGCCTTGGAGTGACCTGAGCGCTTGTGTTATGTGGCGGATCCTAGCGCCAGACAGGCTGCTCACCATGACCTTCTCCTTGTTCAGCCTGGTGAGCGGGACGTCAGTGTGCCTGATGATAGAGTCACCTATTACAAGTGTATCAGGTGTGTTGTTTAGCCTTAAGGGCTGTGACTGTTCGGCACACTGGCTTTGTGAGATATGTGTTGCACGTGTTTTGTTTTGGGGTAGCGGTTGCTTGGGTGTCTGCTTTGGACGTCTCTGCTGCTTAGGCAGATCTTTATTTAGAGCCTCTGAGTATGTTTTTGTGTGATTATGTGTTTGGTTTGCTGTCGTGGTAGGTCTATGTGAGACTGGAATTGTAGTGAGTGTGGTTTCCTTCTCCTCCTGACTGGTTATGCCAGTACTGAGTTGAGAGAGCTTAGCCTCCAGTTTGGTTATATGGCTACATCTCTCACATGTGTTGGAATTTGTTGGGAGGAGGAGAGGGTTGTCTGTGTACATGAGGCAGTTGTAACATTGTAACATATCTGCTCTATTACTAGGAACAAAGGTAGAACCACGAGTAAGTAATTCAATAACAATTGGTTCTACTGTTACAGTAATGTAATTAAAAATTTTAAAACCTCTAGCCAAATTATACAGTATGGTAGGATGTTCTAGCCAGTCAGTACTTACCTCCCCCTCTTCCCTCGTGTATTGGAGTAATTCTTGTTGGAATAATAATTGTTCCTTCTCAAACTGTAATGTGGAACACCCATCCGAAAATTTACTTGCTGTGATGGAACAATTTGAGGTGAAGAGCTTATAGTTGTACCAGTTTGTTCAACATGATGTGAAACTGTGCCAGAATCATTAGAATTGGTAACATCATGTGTATTTTGTCCATGAGTTCCTTGTTCTGATGTATTATTCTCACCTTGATTATGTATTGTAACAGAATTAACTTTTACCTGGGAGGGGGGAGGTTTAGGATATGCTGTACCATTACTGTATGCTTGTCTGTCCCTGTTCAATTTCTTTAATTTTGCCCTTGTATTGGTCGATACTTGTACAAATCCTATCATAATCGTACTGCTAACGAACAAAATTAATGTGCTGTTGAATAGTCTCATCTATCCTAGTTGCTTCCTGCATAAGTGAAGTTGACTGCATCTGGTAATGTTTACTGATAACTTCCAATAATTCACAGCCATGTTTGTTAAAAAGTTTTGTTAGTTCTCGATGAAAGGGAGATCCATCCACTAGGCCAGTTGGATATTGCCAGGATCTCAAACCTTTGGGAACTATACCTTCACTTAGACATTTGCGAAAATATGCTATTTCAATTTGCAATTTTTTATATTTCACTAATATCTGATCAAACTTCTTAAGCAGGACCGAAATGTCTGTAGGATCTGTGGCCGGTTACTCCCTTGTACCACTGTGAGTTGGCATTTGAAGTGACAGTGGTTCTGTTAACCATTCGGTCAATTTAGGTGCTCCATTAAGTCCACTGGATTGATTATTGCTGCTAATAGATCTGTCTATATTGTTGTCAAGTCGTTGTAATAAATTACACTCTTGTGCACTATTTTCTGAATTGTGCATACCTGAAGGTGTCGTTTTGTCAGGATCTGGCATGTTTACAACAGGCTGATTACTAGTCATATTTGATTCACTGCTGTTAAAAACACCTGCTGAATGAGATGAAAAATGGATGTTATTGTTGTTATTGCTGGAAAGAGCATCAACTTTCTTGCTCAATGTTTCAACTTGATGACTCAGGGTTTCAATTAAAATAAGCATTGTAGCGTTTGGATTTTGGCTTTTTAGTGGAGATGAAGTCATAGTAGAAACTGCGTCCTCAGCCATAACGAACTACTGCAAACAAGTAAAAATGACAAACTGAAGAAAAACAAACTTGCGGACTGCAGAACCAAATGAACAGCCAAGAAAAGTTGGCATATCAGTTCATGAATATTACTAGGAATGTATATAGTTGTTATATCGAGGGGTTTGTTTACCCATATATTGGTTCTTAGTCTTTTTATTCCTTTTATTTACTATTCATTAACTCAATAAGAAATATCGTGGTTTTATTAGTAACAACATTTGTTAGCCTTCATCTATATTTAATTCATTCCACGTAGTCGATCAGTAAGAATTCATGCTTCGATGTGCCTGTTGCACCATTATTTGTATGTGGTCGCATTAGAACAACATAATCACATTGGGTTTATTTATAGTCAATTGTATTTAGATACATATTTTTAGTCATTATATATAACATATTTCATATTACATTTCAGCAGTTTTCTAATATTACATTAGGTCAGAACATTACTATACGATGGAAATGCTTGATTATTGTTTATTGTGCTGGGATACGGCGCTCATGTTTGGCGCCAACTTGATTATTTAAATGCTTTCAGCAGTTTGTTCTGGTTTGTCTGAAGAAGTCCTACAACATAGTGGGATGAAAAGCGTTTAACTCTATGTTCAGTAAATAAAGTTGTTTCCTCTGATTTACTCGTGCATTTTTGTGTGGATTTAATACTTGGTTTTGTTGCTTCGTGTGACTATTATCTACATTTGTGTTTGGACTTTTGTTGGCTGTTAGTTTGGTTCTGCAGCCTGCAAGTTTGTTTTTCTTCTGTCTTGGTACATCGTTGGGGGCCTATAGCAAACTATGACCTGAATCGCTGTCTTGATGCATTATGTTGGGCTACCAGTCTGCAGGTGTGTGCATCCTTTATGAATATGGAAACACCACCACCTTTGGAGCTTCAATCCATGTTCTGGGATTGAAAGGTGTGGAATTAGTTATAGCCTGGTAGTGCAGGGGTGCTTTTTGCTGCCTTAAACCAGGTCTCTGTTACAGCACAAATTTCGATGTTCTCCATTTTAAGGAGTTCTTTGAGCGCATGCATTTTGAGATTTAGACTTCTAGCGTTGAGCAGCATGACCCTCAGGTTGCATTTGTTTGTAGCTGTTACTGTGGTAACTTTGTCTTTGGAACACCGCCTAAAAAAGGGCACTATAGGGGTGGCAAGAGCCTTGGCCAGTATCCGGAAGCCCAGGGGTGACAGATGCAGGCCATCTCTGGCAAAGCATCGAGGTCTGTCAGTCATGTCATCCTGGGCACACAGATACTGGATCCCCTTAGAATGACACCAGAAACTTAGCCAATTGTTGAAATCAATCATTTTCCTGCTTGTACTGTGGTATTATTCTCGGTGATGGTAGGATGCTGCTCAGGGCTAGGGTCATACCTGCCTGGGCTACATAATCCAAGAGCTCCTCCATGTCTTTTTTCATGTAGTCCAGGGAGGTATGTCTCAGGTCATTCACACCCACATGTACAATGACAGAGTCATATTTGTACCTGTTGTTGAGGGACCTGAGTGCGTGCATTATGTGGCAGATCCTTGCACCTGACAGGCAGCTGACTGTTACTTTCTCCTTATTCAACCTAATGAGAGGGACATCAGTGTACCTCACTGTCGAGTCACCCATGACTAGTGTGTTGGGCATGCTGTTTTGCTTTAGGGGCTTTGGTTGAGTGGCACACTGTTTAAGAGAGTTATGTGTCTCATGAGTAGTGTTGTGTTGTGATGGTCCAGTGCATGTCTGCCTTGGAGGTCTCTGCTGTTTGGGTACATTTTTACTGAGAGCCTACGCGAAGGTGGGTGTGTTGTTTGTGTTTTTATGTGAAGGCAGTGCTGGTGTGTGTTCTGAAGGGCTCTGTGTTCCATGTGGTGTGGTGCAAGTGTTGCCCTTCTCCTCTTAACCAGCTATTCCAATCTTGGCTGGAGACTGCGTGGCTTCCAATTTGGATATATAAGTGCATCTTTCGCAAGTGTGAGTATTGGGAGGTAAGATGAGAGGGTTGTCGGTGTACATGAGGCAGTTGATACATTGCCTCAGTATGCCCAAGTTCACCAGGTTAATAGGAGAAAGCACAGGGAACTAACCTTTAGACATGCCTGGAGGGGTGGGCATTAATAATAAGTACTGGATCTGTTTTCTTGTAGAACTTTTAGTGCTGGTAGCACTTTTGTGTGCTACAATAATTGCTACAAGAAGTTTGGTAAAGTGCTAGACTAATAAGCTATTAAAAGTGCAAGAGAGGAGAGAACTAGCAACTCTAAAGGAAAAATTGAAGAGCAGACTTTGGCACTGCTCAGAAGCTTACAAACAGTTCTGTATCTGGACTAGACTAGTTACAGGAGAGGTGGGAAACAAGCGCAAATGTGGGCTTTTAAACCAGAAAGTTATGAGACATGGGAAAACTGATATTCAAAGGAAAGCACCTCGTAATATTGTTAAGTATGAATTAGAATGGTCTAGTGATTTCAAGAGGTATAAGAGATCCTATATCCAATTATATCCAAGGGGTTAGTCAGGGACAAATTCGGATGATTATGCACAGTTGTAAAGGATAGGGAGTCTATTCTCTAACTAGAACAACACGATTTGGCAAAAAAAAAGAATAAAACCAGCTCAGTGGTGTGTTTGACACCAGGTCTGAACAAGACACAGCCACTGACATAAAACACTCTGGGAATGTTTGCCTAAACATCATGTCTGTCAACAATAAAAAAATAAAGCAGAGAAATGCAGGTGGCTAATAAACAAACTAATAACATAAAGAAACCATCCTGGGCCAACATGCAAACTTAAACACATAAAAATTGTGTGGTAGGAAAAACTCTGCAGCCTACTTAAAATGCATGAAACAACTTGTTAAAAGTTAAACGCTTTCATCCCAAAAAAAAGACACAATACTGTGACTTCTTCAGAACAATATACCAGGTCAATACAAGTCATTATATAGAAGAATAAATTAATTAAACCAATTAAACAATTTACTACCAAAAGACTTCTCAAAGCAATAGTTCACATTAAGTGAAACATTATAAATACAAGCTTAAACTAAGTATAAAAACTTGTTTAAAAGCTAACCAAATATATTAATTAAAAAATACCAAAAAGGTTGCCTAACCTTAAAATACTTTAAAATAACCAGTGTAATGAGAAGATGCAATTCTTGCATACAAATTAAAACTTACATTTATAAAGTAATGGCTTTCTTTTTCAAAATAGGAACAATAGAAACATTCACAGTGTATTGACATGGTATAGTGTTGTGAAGAAGTCCCAGTATTGTGTGCTTTTTTGTGTTGAAAGCACTTAACTTTTAACAAATTGTTTGATACATTTTAAGTAGGCTGCACAGTTTTTCGTACCACACAGTTTTTATCGGTTAAAGTTTGCATGTTGTCCCAGGATGGCTTCCTTCTGTTATATGTCTGTCAACAATGACAACTTATGAATTATGAAAGCTTCATTGCAGATAGCATATCCAGTATTTGTTTAAAATGAGTCTAGTAAAACTGCCACATTCATTGCAATATTTTAAATATTGCTCATGGCTGTTTCTCCCTGTACAAGTTTACCGGTTTAGTAATAAGTCCTAACGCTAACCCTGCACCAGCCTTTGTGTAACACTTATTACTAAACAAGACAGGCTCAGACGTAGACATACGCACCAATGCATACATACATACATTTATATAAACACCATTAACTCTTTCCTGTTAACTAAAACCAAAATGAGCTGGACCCACGGTAAAAAGCCTAATAACCAAAACCAACCTTGGCAAATGGCTAAAAATTGAAAATGTTCCACACAAATAATGGCAGCAGAAACACACAATTTCAAGAATTTTCTTACTTGATTTAGCACTTTTGTCTTACTTGAAGGCTTCATCAGAATAAAATCATTCTTTTTTTAATTAAATTTATACCAAACGACATCAAATCTAAATCAGTCATTGCATAATTAATTTACATCATCTCCTGCCAAAGTACAGTACAACATTTATAAACCATATACACATGCTAAAATCACAGTTCAAGATCATTTGACAAAAATATGTTATTTAGTTCACTTTTTTCCTTTTTAAACTTTAAATACATTTTTTCCTGATCAAGAATTCATTCATAGTTTGGCTGCTCTCATTTTTTCACAGGACCTAATGAAGGTGCCCAATTAGCCCCTGGGGTGTCCCTGCATTCAAACGCAGTTGCCACAGTAATTCACAGTATTCTAAAAGAGTTTCCCTATCGTCCATCCCTGGGGCTTGGTTCAAATTGCTCCAACACCCAGAGAAGAAATTGTCCTTTTTCCCATTCTTTCAAATGTTTATAAAGTGCCTTTATTTCACTGGACTTAGACATTTCATATTGGATCTCATAGACCCTTGTTTTTAACTGTCTCTCTGTCTTTTCCACATAATAAGCAAAACAGACTTGGCAGAAACCCAAGTAAACCACTCCCTGGGAGGAACAATTAAAATATCCTTTAGTTGTAATGGGTTCTGTATTGTGGTTAGCTGATGCTCTCCTCTGTGGGCCATGTGCTTACACTGATTATACATTCAACTCTTAAAAGTGTCCACTTTCCTATGTGAATTTGCATCACTCATTTTTTTAAAACCGCCTTCAAATAGATTTTTTTATATTTTGCCCTCTGTTTACCCATATGGGGTGGTTTTGAAAAGACATCTGGTCTATTGGGCATTTTGGAAAAAAATGTCCCAGTATTTCTGTATTATTTTTTTTGTATTTCTTCGATGTCAGAGCCTAACTTCAATATTAAGGGCTTTGTATAATTCTTATCTAACCCTAAGTCTGTATGGGCCCCTTCATTAGATATTTGTTGGTCCTGTGTTGCATAACCATCACATCTCTAAACAAACTGTCCATCTAATTTTACCTGAACTAAGCAGGCGGGCATACTTCATACCCTATCCCTATAGAACTTCTTCCCTTATTATTAACCAAGGACTCTGGGTATGACCACTCAATGAGACACATAAATAAGCTCTTGTTCATGGTCTCCTAAATTAGATATCATACAGGCAACATGAACCATTTGCCCTTCAATTGTACTTCACTTGTGGTGGAAAGGATGACTAGTAGTTTAATGTAAATAGAAGTTGGTAAAATTATTTTTCTTATAAATTCTCAATCTAAATCTCTTATTGACCAGATCTTTTGTGAGTTTTACATCCAAGTAATTCACTCCTTATGTTTCCACATTATAAGTGAATTTCAAAATCTCAGTTGTTTGATTTATGTAACAACTTACCTTATGTAACTTGTCTATTGTGCCTTTCCATATAATAAAAATATCATCCAGGAAGCTAAGGTACACTGACATCTTAGGATAAAAAGTTGAGATAAACACATAATTCTGCTCCCAATTCAATAGAACTAGGTTAGTAAAAAGGGGAGCACACACCGCTCCCATGGTGACCCCACTAATTTGCTTAGAGCACTTCCCTTCATAGAAAACATAATTATCTAACACAAGCTCTAACCTCAACACCACTAAGTCTAGCTGTGTGTTAGATAAGTATTTATTTTTAATAATGACATCTGAAACCCATTCTAGTCCAACTAAATGAGTGATGACTGAAAATAAATCTTGGATGTTAATAGTAACTAACATAGCATCTGGATGGTAGTTGTTTTCACTGATTTTAACTAAAAAAATCCAATGAATCCACAAGAAGATGGCTGTTCAAAGATGGTATGAATTTCAGTTTTCTATCTACATAAACCACGAGGGGTACATTTTCAACCCAGTTGCTGCTACTATAGGCCTGAGGGGTGTATAATTGAGATTTCTATGAACCTTAGGTATCCCAAAAATTAACAGTATGAATGGTCTTGGATTGCATAAAAAGGCATACACATTTTTATCAATAACTTGTTGTAAAACGTAATCTCCCAAGGCTAGGTGAATGTTCTTATTGGCTGTATTTATCTCATTGTTGGGTACCTGTATATACCTGGATTTGCTGTTAAGCAAGTCTAGCATTTTACCTGAATAAATCCCGGAGTCCTTTATGACCACCCCCTCCCTTATCAGGCTTCATAATTCTTACTTCTTTATTTGAGCTTCTTTCAAGATTGAGCTCTTAGAATACTGAAAATTAGGCATACTTTTTTGTTCTTACTTAAATAAGTCCTAATGTCATGCTCAACTAATACCTCAAAATTCACCAAAATAGGATGTAATAGGGGATTGTAAATAGTCTTATTTTTCATTGATTCCCAAACATAATGGATAGATTTATTTTCTGTAAAAATAATCTCAAGTTTTTTATGACCTCACTTATCTCTGTTTTGTGCATAGGAATGAAGGTGAATCCCTTAGACAGTAAAGAAAAAATGGGCTGTAATTGTAGATATTAAAATTATTAAAGGTCCAGGTAATTCCTTCTGTAGTACCATGTACTGAGTTAACACCCACTTCTTCGCCTACAACATTTAATTCTTTCCTCTTACGCTTTAACCACTTCCTCTCCATTGTCTGGTGTAGCCCCTGTGATGGTAATTCTCTGTCGACTCCACATATTTCCTTGTTCCTTATTCTGTCTGATCTCCCTAAGGGGGGGGGGATTCTGAAGGGTCCTGAAAGTTAAACAGAATGTCATCATCATGGTTTCCTACATCATATATATTTCAATCACTGACAATTTCAACAGCATTATTCCTATCATTTACAACTTCAGCTGACAAATTGTGCCTATAAAACTTCAGTAGCTGGTATGCTTTACCTTCTAAATATTCATTTTGGTCTCTTTCAAGTTCAGATACCTTCTGTTTTTCCAGTTTATCTAGTGTATCATCAGTCTCTTTCAGTACAAAAAATATTTCCTTTTATGTTCCTCAAATGTAAATAACAGGTTACTGTGGATCTTATTACCGAGCTGAATAATCTCATCACACATACTCAGCAGCATCATCACATTGTTCTTTACCATGACTTTTAGCAGATTAATCCCACAATTATTAACTATTTCAAGCAGCTCTTTCTGGAAATCTCTTCCTGGTTCCACTCTGTTAGGGTATTTGAACACACTTAAACCCTTAGGAACCTGATTTCTATTAATAAATCCCTTTAAATATATATTTTCTAATAGTAATGTTCTATAATGGTTTTGTTTTTTCATTTGAAAACCATACTTCGGTACAAGTACAAGTAATCTGTAACAGCATTTGTGTTCAAATCCGTTTCACTGAGCCAGTCATTGAGATTTCGGTTCCAGTATTCATAGAAAGAGTCACTCAACCACAGAATCCCTTCTGATCCCTGCCATGTGCAGAATGGTTTGCAGATTGAGATCAATGGTGCCTTCATTCCTATATCAATGAGAGTCTCACAAGCCTCCATCTAGGCCCTACACAACTCCTGAATCCCAAAAATTAAAATAAACTACTACAGTTCACCCCTAACTCTCTCTCCTGCCAAAAACTATGTTAAATATACTGTCATCCAGCAAGACCAATATATAATTGGTATCCTACCCCAGACTACTAGGTGTGATTATAGATGACCACCTGAAATTTGATCTCTCCCATTTAGTAAGCCATAAAGAAGACACACCAAAAGCTAGGCTGCCTCTATAAAGAAACACACTACCTCACTGACTATGCTAAGCTATGTCTCACCCTATTATATGCCTGTCCTAGCTTACCCAGTCTCAGCTCCTCTCTGTCAGCCAAAGTAGCCAAATTTGCAACTGAACAACAATGCAGATCACAACTAAACTGCCTCAACCTAGATAATTCTCTATTGTACTCATAATTAATTACAACATTCAAACCACTGTACAACATTGAAAAATTCACATCACTCCACCATTCCACCTTATACTACTAAGAGACCTCTGCATTCCACTTTCAAATTGTTAGTCTCCATAACCAAACCTAACAACAATGCAGGATACTCTCTGTACCCACAATGCATTGCTAATAGTTGGAATACAATCCAGCTCCACTTAAGAACAGCCTGCAACCTGAAATACTTTAAATGTTGTCTAAAGCAACACCTGAGTAAACTGGTATTAATACAGATATATACAATTGTGCCATAACAATCTGCTGTTCAAAATGTAACGTGCTATTATCACAACACTACCCTCCTCTGCCCTCTCATCTACTTTGTCTTCCTCATGCCTCTTCCTCTCCTTCCTTTCTTTGAGTTGCTCTCACTCTTTATCGTATTGCATTAGGTCCCAGATTTTCAACAAGTATTTATAGTAACCAATATTCTTACATAAAACCTGTCAGTCTATGCATAGTGACGATATTGCACTGCGTATACATCCCTGTATTAATGTTGCTCATGAATGAAACTGATTGTAAATGATAAAACTATACAATGACATTTCTTCACTGAGGCTTTTCTTCCTTGGCAACCCCTGAAAAAGTGCACTTACAAGCCAATTTTTCCCAGTAAACAAAGGGAAAGTAAAGAAATAAATTATATACCTTCAAAAAACTACATTGTCTTCATTGTGGTGATCATGCTTTTGGGAATTTCTACACAGATCATTTATCACTGTCAATAGAATTGAAATTATATACAAAAGGAAGGTATTACTTGTTAGAGGTGTAAGTCTTTAACCAAAACATGTTGGTAGCAAATAGTTTATGACTGCAAAATTCTGCAACTTTTTATGAAATACTTCAATAATTCATGCAAGCATTGTGATCTAATGCATTTATGTTAGTAAACTGTTGGCGTTGTTTAATGTTCCAATTCCTGAATGTGTGCTTAGCTTTCAAATCCCACTTTTCTTATTAACAGTAGAAAGGAGAATAACTGGAAAGAATTAAAAAAACAAGGTTATTTTTTCCTTTACAGGATTTATATATACTGTCAGTGTTGAGTTTTGTAAAGGAAAATCTACTATTAAGAGGAAAACAAAGAAACCACGGACTATAATTATGGGATACAAATGAACCCATTAATAGAGAAATATTAACCTATGTTCTATGATCAGTATGATTTTTCAATTAATTTCAATATTGCATATATCAAGAACTGATATACACATCTCTGTAAATAGTTATTTTTAGTTATGCTGGTGTGTTTTCTGCTCTCAAAATTTCAATAAAAGATATTTAAAAGCATAGATTCCATGTAGTCATTCAAAATATCCATATATTTTGTAGCTTGGATTGTTGAAAAGCATTTTTTATGAACAGCTACTTGTGAATTACTTAAGTGAGTTCATCTACTAAAGTGAATCGAATTGTTCTGTAGATATAATGTTTAGAAATTTGCTTTACTTTTTTACATAAACCACAGCCATTAGTGCCACACTTTGATGAATTATGCAGAAATTCACAGGTTGAAAAACAAATTGGAAAAACATTTTGAGGATTTAAAATGCAAACCTATCTGCATGCTCCATCAATACATACAGATACTGATGCTTTCTTCTTGACAGAAAAAAAATACTCACGTGTTCTTGCTATGAAGAGTCTGAATTTCATTTGTTTGTAGTATTAGCTGCTTCTCCAGTTTGTTGGTGGACAAAGAATTCTCCAGTAACTGGATTTCAATTCTTGATGTTTGGTTCATTACCTGCATTGAAGACAAAGACACCATTTGTCAGTTAAAAAAATGAAACTTAAAGCCTAGCAATGCTTATTCAGAGATGCGCTACAAACAATGCCAGATAAGAACAACAACAAGGCCATTTTGCCAAATCACTACCTCACTAAACTTACACATTGCTGAGATGAATAATATTGAATTTCACATGCCATACTTTATTTTGGTAATAATTTGAATATTGATGGTCTCTACATAAACTTTAAAAATGATTTTTAGGGTAATAAGTTCAGCAGAATATGCTTTCTGCTTTCTTTCTCAGTATAATTAGTACATTAGAACTCTTACTTAACATAATGTTAATGTAATTTTTATTTATTTATTTATTTATTTATTTATTTATTTATTTAAATTTGTTGACCAGGAGTGTCCGACTGGACGTAGGTCCATTTTCAGCGAAGGCCCGAGGAGAAAAGCTCCACAGTAAAATAAACAGACAGTAGTTACATTGGATTACATAGCAATTAACAATTTAACATAGCAATTACTTACAACATATTTACAGATGAAGAACATAGTACATCAGTAGACAACTAGAATATTTATCTGTGAAGTACATAACAGACATTAACAAATGTTACAATGAGAAGTTCCTGCTCTATAATAAGTACTAGGCTTATGAGAATCTGAGCTTGCTATAATCAAGGTGGTTAGTGGAGTGGAAAGAAAGGTAGTGGTTGGATGGGGTGGATGATATTAGAGTGGGAGTTGCAAGGGCATAGCCAGCATGTTTTTAGGTGCGCTTTTAGTAAAGTTTTGAAGTGGGTGAATGATGGTACGGAGGTAATTGTGGGTGGGAGTGAGTTCCATAATTTGGCTATGGCGCAAGAGAATAGTGCTTCACCAGCAGAGTTATTGGCTTTAGTGATCTGCAAGTGATTTTTGTTGCTAGATCTTAGTGGTTTGGTGGTGCAATAGGGTTGGAGTAGATTCTGGAGGGATGGGACATTTAGTGGATGGTTTACTAGTTTGTGGGTGAGTGAGAGTTGATACCACTGAAGGAGGTGAGGGAGTTCAAGTCAGCCCAGTTCAGCAAGTGAGAGACAGTGGTGACTACGGTAGGATGCCCCTGTGGCGAATTTGGCGATTTTGTTGTAGCAGGTCTCTAGCTTGTTTAGATCACATTGCCTTAGGTTGGTATATATTGGAGAGGCATAAAGTAGGGTGGAGATAAGGTGGAATTTGCTTTTGAAATCTTTGCTGCTTTGGTGAGAAATTGCATATTTCTGTATAACGCTCCTAGTTTTTTGTGGACTTTTTTTATGGTCGTAGATATGTGAATGTCAAATTTTAATTTATTGTCTATTTCCACTCCTAGCAATTTGGTGTGTTCAGTTGGGTATATAGTGGTGTTGTCTTTTGCTGTGATGTTAAAGTGAGAGTTGTTTTGAGTATGTTTGGTGGGTTGGAAGATGAGTAGTTTAGTTTTGTTTGGGTTGAGTATTAATTGGGCATCGGATAACAATGTTTCAACAGAGGAAAAGGCTTTCTGTGTGACTTTTTGCAGTTTTGGTAGGGACTGGGCTGAGCAGATGATGGTCGAGTCATCTGCGTATTGTATGAGTGTGCCATGTTTGGTGGCAGAGGCTAGATTATTGGTGTAAATAGAGAAAAGTAGAGGTCCAAGGAAGGATCCTTGGGGAACCCCTATGGAGACAGGTAGTTGGGGAGATATGTCATTCTGCCATACAACGGATTGTTGGCGGTCAGACAGGTAACTCTGAAACCAGTTGGTGACTGATTGTGAGAAGGATAGGTTATTGAGGACAGAGATAAGTTGTTTGTGTGGGACCATGTCAACTGCTTTAGATAGGTCTAGGAAAGTAGCAGAGGAGAGATAGCCGTTGTTTTTATGCTGAAGGATAGTGTTAGTAAAGGAGAGTAAGGCAGTGGTGGTGCTATGGTTTGGTCGGAAACCATGCTGAGTACTGGAAAGGAGGTTGTTAGTAAGGAGGTAGTCTGAGACCTGAGAGTGTATGCATCTCTCTAGTATTTTGGAGAGTGGAGAGAGAATAGCAATGGGGGAGTAATTGGTTAGTTCTGCGGAGGGTCCGCCTTTGTGAAGGGGAATTATATGTGATACTTTTCACAGTGTGGGAACGTAACTTTCTGACAGAGATTGGTTAATCAAGATGGATTCTGGGTAGGCCAGAGCATCAGCTGCGATTTGTGGGTATTCATTTGGGAGGTTGTCTGCTGCTAATTTGGTGGGTTTAAGTTTAGTTAAGAGTTTTTTTATGTTGGAGGTAGGTACAGGAGAAAAAGAGAAAGTAATAGATGTAGTATTTAAGATTATGACATTTCATCCACTTCTATCTTTAGTTTTCAACTGAAGGAGTAACTTTAATAGGCTGCATCTTAATCTGAAGAGAAAAGGGTCATGATTCCTTGTATAGGATGAAATTGTTTGCCTTAACCAACCACTTTAACTAACCAAAATAAATAGCCTTAACTAACCACCTTCATTTTCCAAAATAAATAGCTTTAACCAGCCACCTTAACTAACCAAAAGAAATAGCCTTAACCAACCACCTTAACTAACCAAAATAAATAGCTGTAACCAACCACCTTAACTAACCAAAATAAATAGCCTTAACTAACCACCTTCATTTTCCAAAATAAATAGCCTTAACCAACCACCTTAACTAACTAAAAGAAATAGCCTTAACCAACCACCTTAACTAACCAAAAGAAATATATGTATCTCAATTATTACAGCACAGGGACATTCTGGTATCCATTCATCATGATGGGGTGTATGTCTTTACACTATATTTGTCTGGCATTATGCATGTCTTATGCAGTCTAACATTAAATTGTGATAAAGCTGGGCCCAAGCACTATGTCTCACCACTTTAATTATGTGTTCTAACCTGATAAATGTTACATAATATCAGGGGCGGCTTGAGCTATCAGACTGCAAGACTGTACCCCCCCCCCCAGTTATAAAACTGAATGCAGAACTTTTAACAATAAAATAATTAGCTTGCAAGTCCTGGACTGAACTGTACATGCGTGCTCAGCGAGTTCTGGGTTAAATCCAGACAGCTGTTTAACCAGTCCGGATTACGAAGAGAAGGCATCTGTACACTGAGGCCCAGAAGTCTATGCAGTTTGTTACTGCATAGACTGGAAGGGGATCTGACTGCAATGTATGCAGTCACATACAAGGCCTCACATACATGGATAGCTACTGATTGGCTCTGGCTGCAAGGGATGTTTTGTATTTCTTACAAGGGAATGCAGAGGTAGAGGAATTTGCATTTCAATGAAGCTGCTGCAAGGGAATAGACAGGTGTGTGTGTGTGTGTGTGTGTGTGTGTGTGTGTGTGTGTGTGTGTGTGTGTGTGTGTGTGTGTGTGTGTGTGCATGCGTGTGTATGCGTGTAAAATGTCCCAGTTAAATATACCTTGTGGCGAGAGTTACTCAGGCTCAAACCCTGTACCTTGGGTACAGGTAGCAAGAGCCTGAATTCCCTACCCACCACCAGTTATGAAAACTGCCCAGATTTTTTTCTCATATTTTTGTTCTGTTCTGTTCTTCATAAAATCTGTGGTTTTCTGGATTTTTGTAATCAGAGAAGGATTAAATTCACTAAATAATAACTGGCATTTGAATTTCAGACTTCATGTTCTTCAGGAAATACATGGTAACACAAAACCTTTTATTCTAGCAATTTTCTAAGTTTATAAGATCAATATTTGAAAATTGTCCTGATTTCTGGGGCTGTATTCCCCCCATTATTGACTTTGTCCAGGTTTTTTGTGCTAAGAGGTTGAGAGCTATGTTGAGAACTGAATTCACTAAATGATAGCCATTTAAGTTTCAGTCTTCCTGTCTTGCAATAAACAGCTGATTTGGCATAGTGGTATGTTGCTCTGACTGTAGTGCCCAGGGTCCTGGGTTAAATACTTTACAAGGAAATGCATGGTGGTAACACAGCATTTTATTCTAGCAACTTTCCAAGATTATACAAGCAATGTTTAAAATATGTTCCTGGTTTTTGGGCTAAATGTTGGCTTTTTCCAGATTTCCTGTGCTGTAAAGTTGAGAGATACATTTGAGTGTCAAGTAGATTTTACAAGTTGCTGAGAGCTTCAGGGTAAGAGAAGATTAGTGCTCCTTATGCTGAGCCTGCTTGCATTGTTAATAGCATAACAGGTTGAATACTTGCTTTTGATGCAGAAGGCTGTGGGTTCTACTCCCACAGTATGTAGATGCATTACTAGGGAGCTATGTCCATCGTGTAGGATGTCTGCCGCACAATTCTCCACGCTGAACTTTACCTCTCAATTGTCCAGATTTTCGCAGAATTAATAGATTTTTGCTTCTTATTTTTGATGTGTTCCTTATACAATTTGTGGTTTTCTGGCAAATCATTTAGGAATGAAGTCACTAAATAATGATATACATTTAGTTTTAGACTTCATATTCTTCGGAGAAATGCATGCAAAAGCAAGACCTGTTATTCTGACAACTGTCTAAGTTTATACAAGAACAATTTTAATACTGTTTGTTCTCCCAATATATTTGGCCTAGTCCAGATTTCTTGAGTTAAGAGGTTGAGAGGTACGTGCAAGTAAATTACTTTATAGAATTAGGTATATCCAAACCTCTCAACTGTCCCCGATTTTGGCTCAAAATGTTGCTCTCCCCCTAATAATCCCTCTGCAAAATGACAATTTTGGAAGAAACATGGAGTGTTTACAATTAATAAATAATTATAATGATCAGAGTTGTATATTACTTTTATTTCTAAAATGCATGTAGATTCTCTTATTTTGTCAGCTGCTCAACTTAACAGTCCTAATATTAAAAAAGTGTCCCTTCTTTGACAGGTTCCCAGCTGTATTGTGTGGCTATTTTATGTTTTTTGCATCACATTTTTGGTCTGTTTTTCATACAGTTGCGGTTTTCTGGCAAATTAGTTGCAAATCATTAAAGACTGAAGTTAGAAAATAATGACAGACATTTGAGTTTCAGATTTCATACCCTTCAGAAAATTCATATGAATACAAGACCTACTATTCTATTATCTTTCTAAGTTTATAAGAGCAATATTTAAAAATGTTCCTTATTTTTGGGCATTTGTTCCACTTCTATTTATGGCTTTTTCCATATTTCTTGCTCTGAGGTTGAGAGGTATGACAAATGTGTTAGGGTCATCACTGTCAGCTGGAGACATTTCAAATTGTGACTCTGGGTGTGTCCAAGCAAGGCAAGTAGTTATGCAGTGTAAGTGTTGCAGAGTATCCCCCTATCCAAGGTAGACACAAATACTACAGTGGCTTTTCATCTGTCCTTGATTTTGCGGAATGTTTTGGACTTCTGTCATATTTTTATATTGTTGATTTAAGCTTCTTATTATTCAGAAAATGTATGTTTTTGCAGTGCCTGTTGCTCTGTGGTTAAGTAGCAATGCTTTAATTACCATCAGGTAAGCTTGTCTGAGATTGCAAGATGCAAGTAAGCTTTAATAAGCATACTGTTAAAGGATTATTATTGCCATGCAGAGAAATAATTCATGACTAGATAACTCATAAGCCTTAGGTATTGAAATGCATATGACAGTATTTGTAATAAAGGACAGGATTACAGTATTTTCAGAAGCTCATGACATTTGTTAAAGACTTACAGTCATCTTTGCAGACTTTACCCGTAAACTAAACAGAATGCCAATCTACCATGTGTGGTCCATAACCTGTGCAGCAATGCTTTAAGCAATTTATCTTGAGCTTGTTTTGTGTTTGCTGTAAATTTTTTACTTTGATCATGTTTTCCCCATGAAACAAGTAGACAGTTGTTGTCAGGCAGCAGGTCTGCATTCTTGCTTCAGGTTTTGGTCTGTTTCTCAATAATTGTGGTTTTGGAATGATTGGCAGGTTATTAAGGACTGAGATTGGAAGATGGTGGACATGGTGGGTTTTAAGTACCGAGGTTGGAAGATGGCAGACATTTGAGTCTTGGACTTTATGCCCTTGAAATTCAGGATTATGTGGCGTGCAAAGCATGGTCAAGTTTGTAAGAGTAATATTTAAAGTCGGCAAAGCCTTAACATCAGACTATACCTTTTTAATAGTTCTGGCATTGCAGACCCGGTCTCAGCCAGTTCTTGATTGGGTTATACTTATTCTCTTGTCCACAGTTGGCTGAGGTATAGTTACGGTTGGGTGAGGAGGATAGGTTTACCCCCTGCTTAGATAAGGTGTACATTACTGGGATTAGGTTGACAGCTGGGACGCTGTCTAAGTTATTGATTCAGTTTATCAGTTACAAGTTCCCCATCCTTAAGTTTCATTGGGGTGGCAAAGACTTCTTGGCAGTGTTTTAGGTCAGGGTTGTGATTTAGGATTGTGCAAGGAATTTACATTTTTTTTTCTTTTGCAGATCATAATGAGGTCGCAGATGAGGAAGTGTGCAAATGGCATCAATTGGCGGCTTGAAAGAAATGGAGTTCAGAAAGGTGGCATTTTCCTCGGAGATAAAACTGCTCAATTATGCTTTGCTGTTGCCATGTACCAATTCCAGTTTTGAAGGTGTTTTGCGGTCAGCAATGTAGTTATGTTTTGTGCTGGTAGGACTGTTTTGGTATACACAGGAGTTAAGTGTGGGTAGGATATATGGGAAACTATGGGAGGGTATACCTCAAAAAAACAAACAAAAAAAAAAACAAACTTAGGTAAGACATCATTGCTGGTTTTTGTTGCAGATATAGGTTATTCTTGTAAACTTAGCTGATGAGGAAGCCTTGGAATGAGAAGTTTAGGACAAGCAGCAGAGTGAGGGGCATGTAGCTGTTGGGTTTTTGAGGTCACATGCTGTCCAGCTGCTGAAATAATTCTTGGGTGATACAATTTAAAGGGGTTGCGGTATGTTTGTTGGAAAGATTAGTGTTCATTTCAATTGTTTAATATGCTAGTGGTATGGTTGGTGTGGTTGGGCTGCTAAAATGCCATGTTGGTCGTTTAATGTTTAACTGCTTATCACAGGATAAAGGGTGTGAGGGGAAGGATTGCTATTAGATTAAAGTTTGAAAGGGTTGGGGTAGTTTGAGCAGGAACGGACTTTCAGTAAAGGTTACAATTTTGAAAGTTTTATGTGGGGGCCGTGTTTAGTTTTTGAATGTTAGGGTCAACAAAGGCTAGGATGGTCATTATGTGCTATGTTTGTTTGATTAGTTGGGGGATTGGCAGTATAGTTGGGAATTTATATAGGGCTGCTGTTGGGATGATGGTAGGTAGTTGCCTTTCCATTGGTTCCATGTGGTTTTGGGTCTAAGGTTTTGATGTTGCCTAAGACGGATAAGGTCCTGGGGGGTCATTACGCAGTTAATACTGGTAGTTCGAATGAATGAGAAGTTAGTTAATATACAGGAGTTGTGCAAAGATATGGTTATTTTAGAAGTGGGAAAGGGATTTTGACTTAACTCTTCTTCAAGTGAGGCTTTTGGTGTTTATAGGACAGGGTTTTGAGGGTTGAGATGGATCCAGTTGGGTTTAAAGAAGAGAGGTACACCGAGTGATGTTTGACTGAATCACCTTTTCCCCTTGGGTATGGGGGTTAGGTGGTTGAAATTCTGGTAGGGAGAGGGGGAACAGCCTGGTCAGGCTGGTTGGTGGAGACGAGGGGCAGGCTTGCCATCTTCTTTTCCCCCTCTGGTGTTTGGATGTTCATTTCAAGAGTTTGGGAAAGGAAAGTGAGCATCTGGAGGCTGCGTGTTAAATACGTGGAGGTAAGGATGCTGCTCATCTGGTGAAAGTTAATTCAATAAATGGTGTATGAAGTGAGTCTTGGATGATGCTTCATAAGGAAAGGTTGGATGGGTAATTCAATAAATGGGATATGAAGTGAGTCTTGGACACTGCTTCAGAAGTAAAGTAAGTGAGTAGAGGCATGGACGCTGCTTATGGGGGCAGGACGAGTAGGTCACGCTGTCCTGAGTAAAACTGCATAGATGTTTATGCTGTGATTAAAGCAAATATACTGTGTTCAGTTGTGATTAATAAATGTGGGTTATCTAAGCTATGTTATGGAAGTTTAATAAAGGTCGTCAAATGTCATTCGGTGTGATGTGTTTATTGAAGGGGACTGGGACAAATGAGGTTTGGCAACAAACCAAGTTGTCCTGGGACATCCTCAGAAGGGGGTTAGATAATTATACTAATGGGAGTTATCCTGGGACATCTTCAGAAGGGGGTTAGATAATTATACTAGTGGGAGTTATCCTGGGACATCTTCAGAAGGGGGTTAGATAATTATACTAGTGGGAGTTATCCTGGGACATCTTCAGAAGGGGGTTAGATAATTATACTAGTGGGAGTTATCCTGGGACATCTTCAGAAGGGGGTTAGATAATTATACTAGTGGGAGTTATCCTGGGGCATCTTCAGAAGGGGGTTAGATAATTATACTAGTGGGAGTTATCCTGGGACATCTTCAGAAGGGGGTTAGATAATTATACTTGTGGGAGTTATCCTGGGACATATTCAGAAGGGGGTTAGATAATTATACTAGTGGGAGTTATCCTGGGACATCTTCAGAAGGGGGTTAGATAATTATACTAGTAGGAGTTATCCTGGGACATCTTCAGAAGGGGGTTAGATAATTATACTAGTGGGAGTTATCCTGGGACATCTTCAGAAGGGGGTTAGATAATTATACTAGTGGGAGTTATCCTGGGGCATCTTCAGAAGGGGGTTAGATAATTATACTAGTGGGAGCTATCCTGGGACATCTTCAGAAGGGGGTTAGATAATTATACTTGTGGGAGTTATCCTGGGACATCTTCAGAAGGGGGTTAGATAATTATACTAGTGGGAGTTATCCTGGGACATCTTCAGAAGGGGGTTAGATAATTATACTAGTGGGAGTTATCCAGGGACATCTTCAGAAGGGGATTAGATAATTATACTAGTGGGAGTTATCCAGGGACATCTTCAGAAGGGGGTTAGATAATTATACTAGTGGGAGTTATCCTGGGACATCTTCAGAAGGGGGTTAGATAATTATACTAGTGGGAGTTATCCTGGGACATCTTCAGAAGGGGGTTAGATAATTATACTAGTGGGAGTTATCCTGGGACATCCTCAGAAGGGGGTTAGATAAATATACTAGTGGGAGTTATCCTGGGACATCTTCAGAAGGGGGTTAGATAATTATACTAGTGGGAGTTATCCTAGGACATCTTCAGAAGGGGGTTAGATAATTATACTAGTGGGAGTTATCCTGGGACATCTTCAGAAGGGGGTAAGATAATTATACTAGTGGGAGTTATCCTGGGACATCTTCAGAAGGGGGTTAGATAATTATACTAGTGGGAAATATCCTGGGGCATCTTCAGAAGGGGGTTAGATAATTATACTAGTGGGAGTTATCCTGGGACATCTTCAGAAGGGGGTTAGATAATTATACTAGTGGGAGTTATCCTGGGACATCTTCAGAAGGGGGTTAGATAATTATACTAGTGGGAGTTATCCTGGGACATCTTCAGAAGGGGGTTAGATAATTATACTAGTGGGGGTTATCCTGGGACATCTTCAGAAGAGGTTTAGATAATTATACTAGTGGGAGTTATCCTGGGACATCTTCAGAAGGGGGTTAGATAATTATACTAGTGGGAGTTATCCAGGGACATCTTCAGAAGGGGATTAGATAATTATACTAGTGGGAGTTATCCAGGGACATCTTCAGAAGGGGGTTAGATAATTATACTAGTGGGAGTTATCCTGGGACATATTCAGAAGGAGGTTAGATAATTATACTAGTGGGAGTTATCCTGGGACATCTTCAGAAGGGGGTTAGATAATTATACTGGTGGGAGTTATCCTGGGACATCTTCAGAAGGGGGTTAGATAATTATACTAGTGGGAGTTATCCTGGGGCATCTTCAGAAGGGGGTTAGATAATTATACTAGTGGGAGTTATCCTGGGGCATCTTCAGAAGGGGGTTAGATAATTATACTATTGGGAGTTATCCTGGGACATCAGAAGGGGGTTAGATAATTATACTAGTGGGAGTTATCCTGGGACATCTTCAGAAGGGGGTTAGATAATTATACTAGTGGGAGTTATCCTGGGACATCTTCAGAAGGGGGGTAGATTCTAGAGGGATGGGACATTTAGTGGATGGTTTACTAGTTTGTGGGTGAGTGAGAGTTGATACCACTGAAGGAGGTGAGGGAGTTCAAGTCAGCCCAGTTCAGCAAGTGAGAGACAGTGGTGACTACGGTAGGATGCCCCTGTGGCGAATTTGGCGATTTTGTTGTAGCAGGTCTCTAGCTTGTTTAGATCACATTGCCTTAGGTTGGTATATATTGGAGAGGCATAAAGTAGGGTGGAGATAAGGTGGAATTTGCTTTTGAAATCTTTGCTGCTTTGGTGAGAAATTGCATATTTCTGTATAACGCTTCTAGTTTTTTGTGGACTTTTTTTATGGTCGTAGATATGTGAATGTCAAATTTTAATTTATTGTCTATTTCCACTCCTAGCAATTTGGTGTGTTCAGTTGGGTATATAGTGGTGTTGTCTTTTGCTGTGATGTTAAAGTGAGAGTTGTTTTGAGTATGTTTGGTGGGTTGGAAGATGAGTAGTTTAGTTTTGTTTGGGTTGAGTATTAATTGGGCATCGGATAACAATGTTTCAACAGAGGAAAAGGCTTCCTGTGTGACTTTTTGCAGTTTTGGTAGGGACTGGGCTGAGCAGATGATGCTCGAGTCATCTGCGTATTGTATGAGTGTGCCATGTTTGGTGGCAGAGGCTAGATTATTGGTGTAAATAGAGAAAAGTAGAGGTCCAAGGAAGGATCCTTGGGGAACCCCTATGGAGACAGGTAGTTGGGGAGATATGTCATTCTGCCATACAACGGATTGTTGGCGGTCAGACAGGTAACTCTGAAACCAGTTGGTGACTGATTGTGAGAAGGATAGGTTATTGAGGACAGAGATAAGTTGTTTGTGTGGGACCATGTCAACTGCTTTAGATAGGTCTAGGAAAGTAGCAGAGGAGAGATAGCCGTTGTTTTATGCTGAAGGATAGTGTTAGTAAAGGAGAGTAAGGCAGTGGTGGTGCTATGGTTTGGTCGGAAACCATGCTGAGTACTGGAAAGGAGGTTGTTAGTAAGGAGGTAGTCTGAGACCTGAGAGTGTATGCATCTCTCTAGTATTTTGGAGAGTGGAGAGAGAATAGCAATGGGGGAGTAATTGGTTAGTTCTGCGGAGGGTCCGCCTTTGTGAAGGGGAATTATATGTGATACTTTCCACAGTGTGGGAACGTAACTTTCTGACAGAGATTGGTTAATCAAGATGGATTCTGGGTAGGCCAGAGCATCAGCTGCGATTTGTGGGTATTCATTTGGGAGGTTGTCTGCTGCTAATTTGGTGGGTTTAAGTTTAGTTAAGAGTTTTTTTATGTTGGAGGTAGGTACAGGAGAAAAAGAAAAAGTAATAGATGTAGTATTTAAGATTATGACATTTCATCCACTTCTATCTTTAGTTTTCAACTGAAGGAGTAACTTTAATAGGCTGCATCTTAATCTGAAGAGAAAAGGGTCATGATTCCTTGTATAGGATGAAATTGTTTGCCTTAACCAACCACTTTAACTAACCAAAATAAATAGCCTTAACTAACCACCTTCATTTTCCAAAATAAATAGCTTTAACCAGCCACCTTAACTAACCAAAAGAAATAGCCTTAACCAACCACCTTAACTAACCAAAATAAATAGCTGTAACCAACCACCTTAACTAACCAAAATAAATAGCCTTAACTAACCACCTTCATTTTCCAAAATAAATAGCCTTAACCAACCACCTTAACTAACTAAAAGAAATAGCCTTAACCAACCACCTTAACTAACCAAAAGAAATATATGTATCTCAATTATTACAGCACAGGGACTTTCTGGTATCCATTCATCATGATGGGGTGTATGTCTTTACACTATATTTGTCTGGCATTATGCATGTCTTATGCAGTCTAAAATTAAATTGTGATAAAGCTGGGCCCAAGCACTATGTCTCACCACTTTAATTATGTGTTCTAACCTGATAAATGTTACATAATATCAGGGGCGGCTTGAGCTATCAGACTGCAGGACTGTACCCCCCCCCCCAGTTATAAAACTGAATGCAGAACTTTTAACAATAAAATAATTAGCTTGCAAGTCCTGGACTGAACTGTGCATGCGTGCTCAGCGAGTTCTGGGTTAAATCCAGACAGCTGTTTAACCAGTCCGGATTACGAAGAGAAGGCATCTGCACACTGAGGCCCAGAAGTCTATGCAGTTTGTTACTGCATAGACTGGAAGGGGATCTGACTGCAATGTATGCAGTCACATACAAGGCCTCACATACATGGATAGCTACTGATTGGCTCTGGCTGCAATGGATGTTTTGTATTTCTTACAAGGGAATGCAGAGGTAGGGGAATTTGCATTTCAATGAAGCTGCTGCAAGGGAATACACAGGTGTGTGTGTGTGTGTGTGTGTGTGTGTGTGTGTGTGTGTGTGTGTGTGTGTGTGTGTGTGTGTGTGTGTGTGTGTGTGTGTGTGTGTGTGTGTGTGTGTGTGTGTGTGTGTGCATGCGTGTGTATGCGTGTAAAATGTCCCAGTTAAATATACCTTGTGGCGAGAGTTACTCAGGCTCAAACCCTGTACCTTGGGTACAGGTAGCAAGAGCCTGAATTCCCTACCCACCACCAGTTATGAAAACTGTCCAGATTTTTTTCTCATATTTTTGTTCTGTTCTGTTCCTCATAAAATCTGTGGTTTTCTGGATTTTTGTAATCAGAGAAGGATTAAATTCACTAAATAATAACTGGCATTTGAATTTCAGACTTCATGTTCTTCAGGAAATACATGGTAACACAAAACCTTTTATTCTAGCAGTTTTCTAAGTTTATAAGATCAATATTTGAAAATTGTCCTGATTTCTAGGGCTGTATTCCCCCCATTATTGACTTTGTCCAGGTTTTTTGTGCTAAGAGGTTGAGAGCTATGTTGAGAACTGAATTCACTAAATGATAGCCATTTAAGTTTCAGTCTTCCTGTCTTGCAATAAACAGCTGATTTGGCATAGTGGTATGTTGCTCTGACTGTAGTGCCCAGGGTCCTGGGTTAAATACTTTACAAGGAAATGCATGGTGGTAACACAGCATTTTATTCTAGCAACTTTCCAAGATTATACAAGCAATGTTTAAAATATGTTCCTGGTTTTTGGGCTAAATGTTGGCTTTTTCCAGATTTCCTGTGCTGTAAAGTTGAGAGAAACATTTGAGTGTCAAGTAGATTTCACAAGTTGCTGAGAGCTTCAGGGGAAGAGAAGATTAGTGCTCCTTATGCTGAGCCTGCTTGCATTGTTAATAGCATAACAGGTTGAATACTTGCTTTTGATGCAAAAGGCTGTGGGTTCTACTCCCACAGTATGTAGATGCATTACTAGGGAGCTATGTCCATCGTGTAGGATGTCTGCCGCACAATTTTCCAGGCTGAACTTTACCTCTCAATTGTCCAGATTTTCGCAGAATTAATAGATTTTTGCTTCTTATTTTTGATGTGTTCCTTATACAATTTGTGGTTTTCTGGCAAATCATTTAGGAATGAAGTCACTAAATAATGATATACATTTAGTTTCAGACTTCATATTCTTCGGAGAAATGCATGCAAAAGCAAGACCTGTTATTCTGACAACTGTCTAAGTTTATACAAGAACAATTTTAATACTGTTTGTTCTCCCAATATATTTGGCCTAGTCCAGATTTCTTGAGTTAAGAGGTTGAGAGGTACGTGCAAGTAAATTACTTTATAGAATTAGGTATATCCAAACCTCTCAACTGTCCCCGATTTTGGCTCAAAATGTTGCTCTCCCCCTAATAATCCCTCTGCAAAATGACAATTTTGGAAGAAACATGGAGTGTTTACAATTAATAAATAATTATAATGATCAGAGTTGTATATTACTTTTATTTCTAAAATGCATGTAGATTCTCTTATTTTGTCAGCTGCTCAACTTAACAGTAAAATATTAAAAAAGTGTCCCTTCTTTGACAGGTTCCCAGCTGTATTGTGTGGCTATTTTATGTTTTTTGCATCACATTTTTGGTCTGTTTTTCATACAGTTGTGGTTTTCTGGCAAATTAGTTGCAAATCATTAAAGACTGAAGTTAGAAAATAATGACAGACATTTGAGTTTCAGATTTCATACCCTTCAGAAAATTCATACGAATACAAGACCTACTATTTTATTATCTTTCTAAGTTTATAAGAGCAATATTTAAAAATGTTCCTTATTTTTGGGCCTTTGTTCCACTTCTATTTATGGCTTTTTCCATATTTCTTGCTCTGAGGTTGAGAGGTATGACAAATGTGTTAGGGTCATCACTGTCAGCCGGAGACATTTCAAATTGTGACTCTGGATGTGTCCAAGCAAGGCAAGGAGTAGTTATGCAGTGTAAGTGTTGCAGAGTATCCCCCTATCCAAGGTGGACACAAATACTACAGTGGCTTTTCATCTGTCCTTGATTTTGCGGAATGTTCTGGACTTCTGTCATATTTTTATATTGTCGATTTAAGCTTCTTATTATTCAGAAAATGTATGTTTTTGCAGTGCCTGTTGCTCTGTGGTTAAGTAGCAATGCTTTAATTACCATCAGGTAAGCTTGTCTGAGATTGCAAGATGCAAGTAAGCTTTAATAAGCATACTGTTAAAGGATTATTATTGCCATGCAGAGAAATAATTCATGACTAGATAACTCATAAGCCTTAGGAATTGAAATGCATATGACAGTATTTGTAATAAAGGACAGGATTACAGTATTTTCAGAAGCTCATGACATTTGTTAAAGACTTACAGTCATCTTTGCAGACTTTACCCGTAAACTAAACAGAATGCCAATCTACCATGTGTGGTCCATAACCTGTGCAGCAATGCTTTAAGCAATTTATCTTGAGCTTGTTTTGTGTTTGCTGTAAATTTTTTACTTTGATCATGTTTTCCCCATGAAACAAGTAGACAGTTGTCAGGCAGCAGGTCTGCATTCTTGCTTCAGGTTTTGGTCTGTTTCTCAATAATTGTGGTTTTGGAATGATTGGCAGGTTATTAAGGACTGAGATTGGAAGATGGTGGACATGGTGGGTTTTAAGTACCGAGGTTGGAAGATGGCAGACATTTGAGTCTTGGACTTTATGCCCTTGAAATTCAGGATTATGTGGCGTGCAAAGCATGGTCAAGTTTGTAAGAGTAATATTTAAAGTCGGCAAAGCCTTAACATCAGACTATACCCTTTTTAATAGTTCTGGCATTGCAGACCCGGTCTCAGCCAGTTCTTAATTGGGTTATACTTATTCTCTTGTCCACAGTTGGCTGAGGTATAGTTACGGTTGGGTGAGGAGGATAGGTTTACCCCCTGCTTAGATAAGGTGTACATTACTGGGATTAGGTTGACAGCTGGGACGCTGTCTAAGTTATTGATTCAGTTTATCAGTTACAAGTTCCCCATCCTTAAGTTTCATTGGGGTGGCAAAGACTTCTTGGCAGTGTTTTAGGTCAGGGTTGTGATTTAGGATTGTGCAAGGAATTTACATTTTTTTTTTCTTTTGCAGATCATAATGAGGTCGCAGATGAGGAAGTGTGCAAATGGCATCAATTGGCGGCTTGAAAGAAATGGAGTTCAGAAAGGTGGCATTTTCCTCTGAGATAAAACTGCTCAATTATGCTTTGCTGTTGCCATGTACCAATTCCAGTTTTGAAGGTGTTTTGCGGTCAGCAATGTAGTTATGTTTTGTGCTGGTAGGACTGTTTTGGTATACACAGGAGTTAAGTGTGGGTAGGATATATGGGAAACTATGGGCGGGTATACCTCAAAAAAAAAAAAAAAAAAAAAAAAAAAAAAAAAAAAATTAGGTAAGACATCATTGCTGGTTTTTGTTGCAGATATAGGTTATTCCTGTAAACTTAGCTGATGAGGAAGCCTTGGAATGAGAAGTTTAGGACAAGCAGCAGAGTGAGGGGCATGTAGCTGTTGGGTTTTTGAGGTCACATGCTGTCCAGCTGCTGAAATAATTCTTGGGTGATACAATTTAAAGGGGTTGCGGTATGTTTGTTGGAAAGATTAGTGTTCATTTCAATTGTTTAATATGCTAGTGGTATGGTTGGTGTGGTTGGGCTGCTAAAATGCCATGTTGGTCGTTTAATGTTGAACTGCTTATCACAGGATAAAGGGTGTGAGGGGAAGGATTGCTATTAGATTAAAGTTTGAAAGGGTTGGGGTAGTTTGAGCAGGAACGGACTTTCAGTAAAGGTTACAATTTTGAAAGTTTTATGTGGGGGCCGTGTTTAGTTTTTGAATGTTAGGGTCAACAAAGGCTAGGATGGTCATTATGTGCTATGTTTGTTTGATTAGTTGGGGGATTGGCAGTACAGTTGGGAATTTATATAGGGCTGCTGTTGGGATGATGGTAGGTAGTTGCCTTTCCATTGGTTCCATGTGGTTTTGGGTCTAAGGTTTTGATGTTGCCTAAGACGGATAAGGTCCTGGGGGGTCATTACGCAGTTAATACTGGTAGTTCGAATGAATGAGAAGTTAGTTAATATACAGGAGTTGTGCAAAGATATGGTTATTTTAGAATTGGGAAAGGGATTTTGACTTAACTCTTCTTCAAGTGAGGCTTTTGGTGTTTATAGGACAGGGTTTTGAGGGTTGAGATGGATCCAGTTGGGTTTATAGAAGAGAGGTACACCGAACGATGTTTGACTGAATCACCTTTTCCCCTTGGGTATAGGGGTTAGGTGGTTGAAATTCTGGTAGGGAGAGGGGGAACAGCCTGGTCAGGCTGGTTGGTGGAGACGAGGGGCAGGCTTGCCATCTTCTTTTCCCCCTCTGGTGTTTGGATGTTCATTTCAAGAGTTTGGGAAAGGAAAGTGAGCATCTGGAGGCTGCGTGTTAAATACGTGGAGGTAAGGATGCTGCTCATCTGGTGGAAGTTAATTCAATAAATGGCGTATGAAGTGAGTCTTGGATGATGCTTCATAAGGAAAGGTTGGATGGGTAATTCAATAAATGGGATATGAAGTGAGTCTTGGACACTGCTTCAGAAGTTAAGTAAGTGAGTAGAGGCATGGACGCTGCTTATGGGGGCAGGACGAGTAGGTCACGCTGTCCTGAGTAAAACTGCATAGATGTTTATGCTGTGATTAAAGCAAATGTACTGTGTTCAGTTGTGATTAATAAATGTGGGTTATCTAAGCTATGTTATGGAAGTTTAATAAAGGTCGTCAAATGTCATTCGGTGTGATGTGTTTATTGAAGGGGACTGGGACAAATGAGGTTTGGCAACAAACCAAGTTGTCCTGGGACATCTTCAGAAGGGGGGTTAGATAATTATACTAGTGGGAGTTATCCTGGGACATCTTCAGAAGGGGGTTAGATAATTATACTAGTGGGAGTTATCCTGGGACATCTTCAGAAGGGGGTTAGATAATTATACTAGTGGGAGTTATCCTGGGACATCTTCAGAAGGGGTTAGATAATTATACTAGTGGGAGTTATCCTGGGACATCTTCAGAAGGGGGTTAGATAATTATACTAGTGGGAGTTATCCTGGGACATCTTCAGAAGGGGGTTAGATAATTATACTAGTGGGAGTTATCCTGGGGCATCTTCAGAAGGTGGTTAGATAATTATACTAGTGGGAGTTATCCTGGGACATCTTCAGAAGGGGGTTAGATAATTATACTAGTGGGAGTTATCCTGGGACATCTTCAGAAGGGGGTTAGATAATTATACTAGTGGGAGTTATCCTGGGACATCTTCAGAAGGGGGTTAGATAATTATACTAGTGGGAGTTATCCTGGGACATCTTCAGAAGGGGGTTAGATAATTATACTAGTGGGAGTTATCCTGGGACATCTTCAGAAGGGGGTTAGATAGTTATACTAGTGGGAGTTATCCAGGGACATCTTCAGAAGGGGATTAGATAATTATACTAGTGGGAGTTATCCAGGGACATCTTCAGAAGGGGGTTAGATAATTATACTAGTGGGAGTTATCCTGGGACATATTCAGAAGGGGGTTAGATAATTATACTAGTGGGAGTTATCCTGGGACATCTTCAGAAGGGGGTTAGATAATTA
>NC_056746.1:1367549035-1367586535 GCF_019279795.1 Protopterus annectens
GGATGCAGAGTGGCAGTAGTCTCTCCTGATGTAGATGAGTCTCTCAGTGCTGCAGGATGTAGAGTGGCAGTAGTCTCTCCTGATGTAGCTGAGTATCCCCGTGGTGCAGGATGCAGAGTGGCAGTAGTCTCTCCTGATGTAGCTGAGTCTCCCTGTGGTGCAGGATGTAGAGTGGCAGTAGTCTCTCCTGATGTAGCTGAGTATCCCCGTGGTGCAGGATGCAGAGTGGCAGTAGTTTCTCCTGATGTAGCTGAGTCTCCCCATGATGAAGGATGCAGAGTGGCAGTAGTCTCTCCTGATGTAGCTGAGTATCCCCATGGTGCAGGATGTAGAGTGGCAGTAGTCTCTCCTGATGTAGATGAGTATCCCCGTGGTGCAGGATGTAGAGTGGCAGTAGTCTCTCTCGATGTAGCTGAGTATCCCCATGGTGCAGGATGTAGAGTGGCAGTAGTCTCTCCTGATGTAGCTGAGTATCCCCGTGATGCAGGATGCAGAGTGGCAGTAGTCTCTCCTGATGTAGATGAGTCTCTCTGTGCTTCAGGATGCAGAGTGGCAGTAGTCTCTCCTGATGTAGCTGAGTATCCCCGTGATGCAGGATGCAGAGTGGCAGTAGTCTCTCCTGATGTAGATGAGTCTCTCCGTACTACAGGATGCAGAGTGGCAGTAGTGTCTCCTGATGTAGCTGAGTATCCCCGTGGTGCAGGATGCAGAGTGGCAGTAGTCTCTCCTGATGTAGATGAGTCTCTCTGTGCTGCAGGATGCAGAGTGGCAGTAGTCTCTCCTGATGTAGCTGAGTATCCCCGTGATGCAGGATGCAGAGTGGAAGTAGTCTCTCCTGATGTAGATGAGTCTCTCCGTGCTGCAGGATGCAGAGTGGCAGTAGTCTCTCCTGATGTAGATGAGTCTCTCCGTGCTGCAGGATGTAGAGTGGCAGTAGTCTCTCCTGATGTAGCTGAGTCTCCCTATGCTGTAGGATGCAGAGTGGCAGTAGTCTCTCCTGATGTAGCTCAGTCTCCCCATGGTGCAGGATGTAGAGTGGCAGTAGTCTCTCCTGATGTAGCTGAGTATCCCCGTGGTGCAGGATGTAGAGTGGCAGTAGTCTCTCCTGATGTAGATGAGTCTCTCCGTGCTGCAGGATGTAGAGTGGCAGTAGTCTCTCCTGATGTAGCTGAGTATACCCGTGGTGCAGGATGTAGAGTGGCAGTAGTTTCTCCTGATGTAGCTGAGTATCCCCGTGGTGCAGGATGTAGAGTGGCAGTAGTCTCTCCTGATGTAGCTGAGTCTCCCTATGCTGCAGGATGCAGAGTGGCAGTAGTCTCTCCTGATGTAGATGAGTCTCTCCGTGCTGCAGGATGCAGAGTGACAGTAGTTTCTCCTGATGTAGCTGAGTCTCCCTATGCTGCAGGATGCAGAGTGGCAGTAGTCTCTCCTGATGTAGATGAGTCTCTCCGTGCTGCAGGATGTAGAGTGGCAGTAGTCTCTCCTGATGTAGCTGAGTATACCCGTGGTGCAGGATGTAGAGTGGCAGTAGTTTCTCCTGATGTAGCTGAGTATCCCCGTGATGCAGGATGCAGAGTGGCAGTAGTCTCTCCTGATGTAGATGAGTCTCTCAGTGCTGCAGGATGCAGAGTGACCGTAGTCTCTCCTGATGTAGCTGAGTATCCCCATGGTGCAGGATGCAGAGTGACAGTAGTCTCTCCTGATGTAGCTGAGTCTCCCCATGATGAAGGATGTAGAGTGGCAGTAGTCTCTCTCGATGTAGCTGAGTATCCCCATGGTGCAGGATGTAGAGTGGCAGTAGTCTCTCCTGATGTAGCTGAGTATCCCCATGGTGCAGGATGTAGAGTGGCAGTAGTGTCTCCTGATGTAGCTGAGTATCCCCATGGTGCAGGATGCAGTGTGGCAGTAGTCTCTCCTGATGTAGCTGAGTATCCCCATGGTGCAGGATGTAGAGTGGCAGTAGTGTCTCCTGATGTCGCTGAGTATCCCCATGGTGCTGGATGCAAGTGGCAGTAGTCTCTCCTGATGTAGCTGAGTATCCCAGTGATGCAGGATGCAGAGTGGCAGTAGTCTCTCCTGATGTAGATGAGTCTCTCAGTGCTGCAGGATGTAGAGTGGCAGTAGTCTCTCCTGATGTAGCTGAGTATCCCCGTGGTGCAGGATGTAGAGTGGCAGTAGTCTCTCCTGATGTAGCTGAGTATCCCCGTGGTGCAGGATGCAGAATGGCAGTAGTCTCTCCTGATGTAGATGAGTCTCTCAGTGCTGCAGGATGCAGAGTGGCAGTAGTCTCTCCTGATGTAGCTGAGTATCCCCATGATGCAGGATGCAGAGTGGCAGTAGTCCCTCCTGATGTAGCTGAGTATCCCCATGATGCAGGATGCAGAGTGGCAGTAGTCTCTCCTGATGTAGATGAGTCTCTCAGTGCTGCAGGATGCAGAGTGGCAGTAGTCTCTCCTGATGTAGCTGAGTATCCCCGTGGTGCAGGATGTAGAGTGGCAGTAGTCTCTCCTGATGTAGCTCAGTCTCCCCATGGTGCAGGATGTAGAGTGGCAGTAGTTTCTCCTGATGTAGCTGAGTATCCCCGTGCTGCAGGATGCAGAGTGGCAGTAGTCTCTCCTGATGTAGCTGAGTATCCCCATGGTGCAGGATGCAGAGTGGCAGTAGTCTCTCTCGATGTAGCTGAGTATCCCCGTGATGCAGGATGCAGAGTGGCAGTAGTCTCTCCTGATGTAGCTGAGTATCCCCATGGTGCAGGATGCAGAGTGGCAGTAGTCTCTCCTGATGTAGCTCAGTCTCCCCGTGGTGCAGGATGTAGAGTGGCAGTAGTCTCTCCTGATGTAGCTGAGTATCCCCGTGGTGCAGGATGCAGAGTGGCAGTAGTTTCTCCTGATGTAGCTGAGTCTCCCCATGATGAAGGATGCAGAGTGGCAGTAGTCTCTCCTGATGTAGCTGAGTATCCCCATGGTGCAGGATGTAGAGTGGCAGTAGTCTCTCCTGATGTAGATGAGTATCCCCATGGTGCAGGATGTAGAGTGGCAGTAGTCTCTCTCGATGTAGCTGAGTATCCCCATGGTGCAGGATGTAGAGTGGCAGTAGTCTCTCCTGATGTAGCTGAGTATCCCCGTGATGCAGGATGCAGAGTGGCAGTAGTCTCTCCTGATGTAGATGAGTCTCTCTGTGCTTCAGGATGCAGAGTGGCAGTAGTCTCTCCTGATGTAGCTGAGTATCCCCGTGATGCAGGATGCAGAGTAGCAGTAGTCTCTCCTGATGTAGATGAGTCTCTCCGTACTACAGGATGCAGAGTGGCAGTAGTGTCTCCTGATGTAGCTGAGTATCCCCGTGGTGCAGGATGCAGAGTGGCAGTAGTCTCTCCTGATGTAGATGAGTCTCTCTGTGCTGCAGGATGCAGAGTGGCAGTAGTCTCTCCTGATGTAGCTGAGTATCCCCGTGATGCAGGATGCAGAGTGGAAGTAGTCTCTCCTGATGTAGATGAGTCTCTCCGTGCTGCAGGATGCAGAGTGGCAGTAGTCTCTCCTGATGTAGATGAGTCTCTCCGTGCTGCAGGATGTAGAGTGGCAGTAGTCTCTCCTGATGTAGCTGAGTCTCCCTATGCTGTAGGATGCAGAGTGGCAGTAGTCTTTCCTGATGTAGCTCAGTCTCCCCATGGTGCAGGATGTAGAGTGGCAGTAGTCTCTCCTGATGTAGCTGAGTATCCCCGTGGTGCAGGATGTAGAGTGGCAGTAGTCTCTCCTGATGTAGATGAGTCTCTCCGTGCTGCAGGATGTAGAGTGGCAGTAGTCTCTCCTGATGTAGCTGAGTATACCCGTGGTGCAGGATGTAGAGTGGCAGTAGTTTCTCCTGATGTAGCTGAGTATCCCCGTGGTGCAGGATGTAGAGTGGCAGTAGTCTCTCCGGATGTAGCTGAGTCTCCCTATGCTGCAGGATGCAGAGTGGCAGTAGTCTCTCCTGATGTAGATGAATCTCTCCGTGCTGCAGGATGCAGAGTGACAGTAGTTTCTCCTGATGTAGCTGAGTCTCCCTATGCTGCAGGATGCAGAGTGGCAGTAGTCTCTCCTGATGTAGATGAGTCTCTCCGTGCTGCAGGATGTAGAGTGGCAGTAGTCTCTCCTGATGTAGCTGAGTGTACCCGTGGTGCAGGATGTAGAGTGGCAGTAGTTTCTCCTGATGTAGCTGAGTATCCCCGTGATGCAGGATGCAGAGTGGCAGTAGTCTCTCCTGATGTAGATGAGTCTCTCAGTGCTGCAGGATGCAGAGTGACCGTAGTCTCTCCTGATGTAGCTGAGTATCCCCGTGGTGCAGGATGCAGAGTGACAGTAGTCTCTCCTGATGTAGCTGAGTCTCCCCATGATGAAGGATGTAGAGTGGCAGTAGTCTCTCTCGATGTAGCTGAGTATCTCCATGGTGCAGGATGTAGAGTGGTAGTAGTCTCTCCTGATGTAGCTGAGTATCCCCATGGTGCAGGATGTAGAGTGGCAGTAGTGTCTCCTGATGTAGCTGAGTATCCCCATGGTGCAGGATGCAGTGTGGCAGTAGTCTCTCCTGATGTAGCTGAGTATCCCCATGGTGCAGGATGTAGAGTGGCAGTAGTGTCTCCTGATGTAGATGAGTCTCTCAGTGCTGCAGGATGCAGAGTGGCAGTAGTCTCTCCTGATGTAGCTGAGTATCCCCGTGGTGCAGGATGTAGAGTGGCAGTAGTCTCTCCTGATGTAGCTCAGTCTCCCCATGGTGCAGGATGTAGAGTGGCAGTAGTTTCTCCTGATGTAGCTGAGTATCCCCGTGCTGCAGGATGCAGAGTGGCAGTAGTCTCTCCTGATGTAGCTGAGTATCCCCATGGTGCAGGATGCAGAGTGGCAGTAGTCTCTCTCGATGTAGCTGAGTATCCCCGTGATGCAGGATGCAGAGTGGCAGTAGTCTCTCCTGATGTAGCTGAGTATCCCCATGGTGCAGGATGCAGAGTGGCAGTAGTCTCTCCTGATGTAGCTCAGTCTCCCCGTGGTGCAGGATGTAGAGTGGCAGTAGTCTCTCCTGATGTAGCTGAGTATCCCCGTGGTGCAGGATGTAGAGTGGCAGTAGTCTCTCCTGATGTAGCTGAGTATCCCCGTGGTGCAGGATGCAGAGTGGCAGTAGTCTCTCCTGATGTAGATGAGTCTCTCAGTACTGCAGGATGCAGAGTGACAGTAGTCTCTCCTGATGTAGCTCAGTCTCCCCATGGTGCAGGATGTAGAGTGGCAGTAGTCTCTCCTGATGTAGCTGAGTATCCCCATGGTGCAGGATGCAGAGTTACAGTAGTTTCTCCTGATGTAGCTGAGTCTCCCTATGCTGCAGGATGCAGAGTGGCAGTAGTCTCTCCTGATGTAGCTGAGTATCCCCATGGTGCAGGATGTAGAGTGGCAGTAGTCTCTCCTGATGTAGCTGAGTATCCCCGTGGTGCAGGATGCAGAGTGGCAGTAGTCTCTCCTGATGTAGATGAGTCTCTCAGTGCTGCAGGATGCAGAGTGGCAGTAGTCTCTCCTGATGTAGCTGATTATCCCTGTGATGCAGGATGCAGAGTGGAAGTAGTTTCTCCTGATGTAGATGAGTCTCTCAGTGCTGCAGGATGCAGAGTGGCAGTAGTCTCTCCTGATGTAGATGAGTCTCCCTGTGGTGCAGGATGCAGAGTGGCAGTAGTCTCTCCTGATGTAGCTGAGTATCCCTGTGGTGCAAGATGCAGAGCGGCAGTAGTCCCTCCTGATGTAGATGAGTGTCTCAGTGCTGCAGGATGCAGTGTGGCAGTAGTCTCTCCTGATGTAGATGAGTCTCTCAGTGCTGCAGGATGCAGAGTGGCAGTAGTCTCTCCTGATGTAGCTCAGTCTCCCCGTGGTGCAGGATGTAGAGTGGCAGTAGTCTCTCCTGATGTAGCTGAGTATCCCCGTGGTGCAGGATGCAGAGTGGCAGTAGTCTCTCCTGATGTAGATGAGTCTCTCCGTGCTGCAGGATGCAGAGTGGCAGTAGTCTCTCCTGATGTAGATGAGTCTCTCTGTGCTGCAGGATGCAGAGTGGCAGTAGTCTCTCCTGATGTAGCTGAGTATCCCCGTGGTGCAGGATGCAGAGTGGCAGTAGTCTCTCCTGATGTAGATGAGTCTCTCAGTGCTGCAGGATGCAGAGTGGCAGTAGTCTCTCCTGATGTAGATGAGTCTCCCCGTGCTGCAGGATGCAGAGTGGCAGTAGTCTCTCCTGATGTAGATGAGTCTCTCTGTGCTGCAGGATGCAGAGTGGCAGTAGTCTCTCCTGATGTAGATGAGTCTCCCTGTGCTGCAGGATGCAGAGTGGCAGTAGTCTCTCCTGATGTAGATGAGTCTCTCTGTGCTGCAGGATGCAGAGTGGCAGTAGTCTCTCCTGATGTAGCTGAGTATCCCCGTGGTGCAGGATGTAGAGTGGCAGTAGTCTCTCCTGATGTAGCTGAGTATCCCCGTGATGCAGGATGCAGAGTGGCAGTAGTCTCTCCTGATGTAGCTGAGTATCCCAGTGATGCAGGATGCAGAGTGGCAGTAGTCTCTCCTGATGTAGATGAGTCTTTCAGTGCTGCAGGATGTAGAGTGGCAGTAGTCTCTCCTGATGTAGCTGAGTATCCCCGTGGTGCAGGATGTAGAGTGGCAGTAGTCTCTCCTGATGTAGCTGATTCTCCCCATGGTGCAGGATGTAGAGTGGCAGTAGTCTCTTCTGATGTAGCTGAGTATCCCCGTGGTGCAGGATGCAGAGTGGCAGTAGTCTCTCCTGATGTAGCTGAGTCTCCCCGTGATGCAGGATGCAGAGTGGCAGTAGTCTCTCCTGATGTAGCTGAGTATCCCCATGGTGCAGGATGCAGAGTGGCAGTAGTCTCTCCTGATGTAGATGAGTCTCTCAGTGCTGCAGGATGCAGAATGGCAGTAGTCTCTCCTGATGTAGCTGAGTATACCCGTGGTGCAGGATGCAGAGTGGCAGTAGTCCCTCCTGATGTAGCTGAGTATCCCCATGATGCAGGATGCAGAGTGGCAGTAGTCTCTCCTGATGTAGCTGAGTATCCCCATGGTGCAGGATGCAGAATGGCAGTAGTCTCTCCTGATGTAGATGAGTCTCTCCGTGCTGCAGGATGTAGAGTGGCAGTAGTCTCTCCTGATGTAGCTGAGTATACCTGTGGTGCAGGATGCGGAGTGGCAGTAGTGTCTCCTGATGTAGCTCAGTCTCCCTGTGGTGCAGGATGTAGAGTGGCAGTAGTCTCTCCTGATGTAGCTGAGTATACCCGTGGTGCAGGATGCAGAATGGCAGTAGTCTCTCCTGATGTAGCTGAGTATCCCCATGGTGCAGGATGCAGAATGGCAGTAGTCTCTCCTGATGTAGCTGAGTATACCCGTGGTGCAGGATGTAGAGTGGCAGTAGTCTCTCCTGATGTAGCTGAGTATCCCCATGGTGCAGGATGCAGAGTGACAGTAGTCTCTCCTGATGTAGCTGAGTTTCCCCATGGTGCAGGATGTAGAGTGGCAGTAGTCTCTCCTGATGTAGCTGAGTATCCCCATGGTGCAGGATGCAGAGTGACAGTAGTCTCTCCTGATGTAGCTGAGTATACCCGTGGTGCAGGATGTAGAGTGGCAGTAGTCTCTCCTGATGTAGCTGAGTATCCCTGTGATGCAGGATGCAGAGTGACTGTAGTCTCTCCTGATGTAGATGAGTCTCTCCGTGCTGCAGGATGCAGAGTGCCACTAGTCTCTCCTGATGTAGCTGAGGCATTTGATACAATTCTGCAGACTGAGGATTGGGGAGAACATGTTGCATGTTAGGCAATATTTTTGTTTCCATTAAGGATCTTCACGCATCGGTACTTGGCCGTGTTTTGTATGTTCATGCAAACATACAGACTAGTGGTCTCTAGAAAGGTGGCTACAGTTGGTCCATATTAGAATTTCAGCGCAGTGACATACTCGATACTCATGTTCTCCTTTCAGCACAGGAAGGGACGGATACATTTTAATATAGACAAGGCTTTTCTTTAATGTATTTTCTTCGGAAGCACTTTACTATCTAGAAATACTGAAATCTCAAATTTCAGTATCGCAAGATGAAAATGCTGAAAGTGCTGTTGAGTGAAACAGCACTTGATTGAATTTCTAGTGTTGAATCCATGGTTGTGGTGGTGCAGTACATGGGATTTGCTGTGTTTGTAAGGTGCAGTGTGCTGTGGGATATGGTTTGCATGCCGTTGTGTGGATATATGTGGAGATTTAGGTAAGTGCTCTTTTTGTAAGGGTTTTGGGTATGGATTTGAGTGTATGTGAGTGTGTTGGGAAGTTTTAGGTGTAGGTTAGGGTAGGTAGGTGAGAGTGTGAGTGTGTAAGTGTTGAGAGTGGTGGTGTTTGTATGTATGTGGTGTTTGCTTGTGCAAGGGGAATATAGAGTATGTAGTGGTGGGTTTAGTGTCTTCGTCTTTTTAGTGTGACCTCAGAGTTAGCATATATATGTGGAGGGGGTATAGGGGGGGTACAGGGGGGCTTGTCCCCCTGCTTATATGTAGGGTAGGTGTGTATATTTGTGTTGTTGTGTTTGTGTGTGTTTTGTTGGTTTGTTGTAGTGTGGGGAGGAAGGTATACATATGTTTGTGAGGCAGAGGGTGTATTTAAAAGTTGCAATTTTGAATTTCGTGCTTTTAGGGTTTCGACATTGTGAATGTTCGGCTTTATAGTCTCGAGATACTGAAATTCGAGATTTCAGTATTTGGAGATTATAAAGTGAGTCAATTTTCTTCACATTAAAGCCATCTGCATCATTTTGGTTAAGAAAATGTATAGATGAATGCAAAATTGGAACTTCTTATTCTCAAGTAAACAAATACATACATTTCCACTCTGTCTTGACAATCTGTACAGCTGACATAGTGATGAAATATTACATGTAAATTTAGCTGAGAGAAGCATATTGATACTTCCAAAGGAATGTCATGATATGATATTTAAATACTGAAAGATGATTAAAGCATGTATGCTAAATTAAACTTCATGGGAGAGTAATCACAAGTGTGTTTACTCTTTTTCCTTATGTGTCAGTTATCTTAAAGAGATGTTATGGCACTATCCTATGCATGTTACAGGGAATAAGGAATTGAGATGAAATGGTTCTCTTTGCCTTCATTTTGACACTATGGCATATAACTGAGTCTTTTAGAACAGCATTTGTTTATGCATTCATTCATTCATTCATTTATTTATTTAGAATCTGATGTCTAAGATATAAGCATTTGCAGTAGGTACAGAAAAAAAAAATAATACGAGACTTGGCAGGGTAATTTAAAAATATGTGGATGATAAGCAATAAAATGATGAAGAAAGCTATAATAGCCAAACAAAATATTAAAAAAAACCCAAAGCTTAGAATAAATTCCTCTGCTAGATTAACAACAGTCCCCCTGAAAAAGAAAAAAAATCAAGTATCTTCTAAAAGGAGAGTGGGTTTCACACACCTCTCCTGGGTTGTAACTGATTCCAGAGGACTGTAGCAAGAAATGAAAACACTTCCTGTCAGAATATTCAAGACAAGCCCTTGAAATGGCTGACCGACCCACACAATATGACCCGAGTTCTCTTGTATAGTTACGGGGTCTCAACAGCTCCTTTAGGTCGGCAGGATCTAGACTTTCTAGGGCAATGACAGTGGGTATCGGTATCATAAAAACAAGGTTTACTGTTCATATAGTTACAAGTGACAACAGCTGGCTCTATTATGAATTGTCCTTCAGAAATCATTAACTTTAAAAAGAGGGTAGATGGTTTATTGAAAGCATTTCTGCTTATCAGCAGATACCACTATGGATCCTGACTTGGCCATCTTCATCTGCTACAAATATGCAACAAACTTCTGTTTGTAAAGCTTTAAATGACACTGTGCTAAACAAGCTACAGACATGTTACTTCTAATTAGAAAAGAGGCATCTTCACTGTATAATGAAGCCTTCAGAGATTAAGTTATTACCCAACAACGTTCACATAACCATTTATAATCCTCTACATAATGTAACATGCCTAAGAAAATATTGTTGAAAACAACACAGAATACATATTCCTTGATTGCTTCAAAATGTGTGATTAATTGTCTGAAAAGATTACAAATTCAAACAATACGAAAACTCTACTCACATCTATATTAGCTACAGCCCCATAAAGCTTACACCCCATAGATTACATACCAAGCAACTCAAATACCTCGTCTTCCATCTCATGTCTATCCTTTGCTCTGGCGATATTCACCCAAACCCTGGCCCTTCTCTCCCACACATCTCAACCTCCAAATCTCATCCAACTGGTAAACCCCTCCCTTTCTCAGCTCTAAATGCTCAGAGCATATGCAACAAAATTCCTAACCTCCATGCCTCGCTTCTCAATAATCAACCCGATATTCTGGCCATCTCAGAAACCTGGCTCAAACCCCATATAAAAGACTCTGAACTAACACCACCCAACTACTCCATAATCAGGAAAGATAGAACACATAAAAAGGAGGGGGGTCGCTCTCCTCTACTCATCATCCCGCTTAGTTACCCCCCTATACCAAACCTATTCACAAACTTGGCAAGTCAGACCTAATTCCAGCCCTACTTCATATAAACAAACATAAACCTATATGCATAGTCACCCTTTATATCCCTCCTGGAGACAATATCTCATCCCTTGAAGATATTCTCTCCTGGTTCTCTAACAACATCACTAATGAAACTATAATCCTGGGTAATGTTAATATTAACTGGTCAACAATTCATTCTCCTACAGACTCACTTAATATAAACTTGCACAACTTCACTCAGTTTATTAACTCAACAACTATGCCTTCCAAGAACTTCCTTACTGGAATTACCCTGGACTGGATTCTAGTTTTTCATCCACATTACTTCTCTGATAGTGGCACTCTGCCTGACCCATTAGGTGACCACTTCCCCACTTTTGTCCACCGTCTTCCCTCCTCCATACAACTAACTCATACCTACACCTTCACTCGCTGTCTAAAATCTTTAATCCTAGCACATTCTCAAATGCACTAAAAAAAATGAACTGGAACCCACTAAAAACCCTTCCCTTAGAAAATGCTGTTACCTACTTTAACTCAACTTTCCTCAACTTGCTTGACTCCTTTGCCCCTCTGAAAACAAAATGCATAAGAAGCAATCCTGTACCTTGGCTAACCAAAACTACCTTACTAGCCATGTGATTCCAGGATAAAGCCTGGACATGCTACTCAAAAATAAAACTATCACAACCCATAGTGAATTTAAAACACTTCGTAACAAAGTAAACAAACTTATTATCTCAGACTGCAAAGTCTACTTCTCTACACTCCAAACTAAATATAATACCAAGCCCAAAAATTCTGGCATGAAATCTCCTCCCTTCTCAACCCTAGCAAATAAGAAAACCCCTGCCCTGATCCAGAAGCCTCTGACTTGGACCTAGCCACCCAATTTAACACTTTATTTATCGATTCCATAAGTAAACTTACATCATCCTTCACCTCCCATTCGGCTTCCCCACCCTTATTCTCACCTAGCATCTCCTGCTCCCAATCTCCTCCTTTCTCCTTCAACCCTATCGCTACAGCCACCATAAAAAAACTTCTACTAACATTGAAACCCAGCTCCAATGCCCCTGATGATATACCCTCATATTTCTAAACAGTTGCTGCAGAAGGCATAGCTCTTCCCATCTGCATTCTTATAAATCGATCTATTGCTGAATGTCATGTTCCCCAGCTCTGGAAAAAGTCCTTTATTATTCCACTCCATAAAGGTGGTTATAACAATAATATTACAAACTTTTGACCTATCACTATCTTATCCCCCATTTCTAAACTTCTCGAAAAATGCATCCATCTGCAACTTCTACCTTACCTCATAAACAACCAACTTCTAACCCCTACTCAACATGGTTTCAGACCCAGCCACAGCACTACCACAGCTCTCCTCTCCTTCCTAGAAACAGTTAATAAGGCCCGAGACACTGACCACATCATGTCCACTCTCCTCCTTGACCTCTCTAAGGCATTCCACACTATCTCTCATAACCTTCTTTTCACTAAACTCTCCAAACTAAATCTATCGCAGTCCTCTATTAACTGGTTTACCAGTTACCTCTCAAGCAGTCAGATGGAAAAAAGCCACCTCCCCTTTTCTCACTACTCCCACAGGTGTCCCCCAGGTTCAATTTTAGGCCCCCTTCTATTCAATATATTCTTAAACTATTTCTACCAAGCCATCCCAAATGCCAATCTTGTACAATATACCGATGATTCAACAATAATCTGCTCTGCCACTTCTATACCCACCCTAGTTAAATTAACCCAAGATGCCTTCTCCTCCACTGAGCAAATGGATGATGGACAACCATCTAGCACTCAATGCTACTAAAATTAAACTCATGATATTTATGGCTTCCAAACCACCACCCTAGATAAAACCTCATTCTCAGTCACCAGTCAAAATAATACTCCTCTCGAAACAGTCTGTAATGCTAAACTACTAGGAGTCCTGATCGATGACCAGCTAAAGTTTGATAATCATCTACAAGTAAATATCAAAAAAACACACAAAAAAATAGGCATGCTTTACTACTACAACTGTTACATCTCTCCCTCCACTACACTCATCCTCACCAACACTTAGCTTATGCCATCCCTCCTATACAGTGCCTCTATCCTTACTAACCTGCAATCCTCCCTCAAGACTAAGCTCTCCTCTTGTTATAATAAAATAACAAAATTTGCAACCGGCCATAGATCCACTTCCTATCACTGCACTGCCCTACACCAAATGAATTGGCTTGAGCTGTCCAATTACCTCATCTATATTCAACTTGTCCAAGCACACAGACTTATTTTCACCCCCTGTCTCTGTCCCTCTCTTGCCACCACCTTTAAAATGCACCAACCAAATAGACTTTTGAGATCTAATTCCCAAAATCTAATTGAACTGCATAAGCCTGCGCATCCACCAGGCAAACATCTAATGTCCTTCTCTCTAGCACACCACTGGAATTCCCTCCCACCTTTCATTTGCACCACCAGCAGCCTCCCTTCATTCAAAACCTTACTTCACACACACCTAACTTCACTATGGGAATGCTCTTGCTCCCACCCCACATAATCTCCCTACACTATAGCTGCTCTCGATATGCTGTAATTCACAATAGCCTGTTATTACATTGTACTAATATGTGCACTCTAGTAATACGTGTTTTTCTATTTGTTTAATTTTGTTTCGTTTGTGCACATTATATTTCTCTAATAACATGCTCATGTTAAATGTGTAATTTGTAATTTTCTGGAGCTTTTCTCCCCAGGACTCCGTTGAAAATGGGCTCCTCGTGGACCAATGGACTATCCTGTCTAACAAACTATAAATAAATAAATAAATAAATTTGATGGATAAGCCTCAGCAGCATAACAAAGTGTAAAGCATTCCAGCTGATGGACTTTGAAACAATTTCTGCTCTGTGATTCTGTTGAATGAAAAGGAAATTATATGCCAGTAAAACACAATACCATTTTCTGGACATTATTGTCTAATGCCTTCCCATCCAATTGTGGTAATTTATTGTGTTGTTAATATTTTAATTATTACTGTATGTGCATTAGTCTTACTGTCATTCAAACTATGTGTTTCATTGTTATGTCTGGCACGGGGACCAAAGCAATGCAATTTCATTCAGCTGCACTGCTGTGTATATTTCATCGACAATACAGTTTATTTGACTTTGGTTGGAACACTAAAATAGCACACTGTGGCCCGATGACTAGTAGTCTCGCCATCTTGATGGAGAGCAGAGCTCTGATTTCAGTTTAGATTCTGTGTTACATAGTTCAGAAGCAGCTGGTACTGGATGGGAAGCTCATTTGTGTAGCTGCAACATGATACATTTTACATGACAAAGAAACTCCTATATAGAAACATAGATTTTAAAGACATATTAAATGGGAGCAAACAGTCAAAATTGCAAAATGCATGAAATGGCATATGCAAAGGCATTTTAATCCAACTTAGGCAACATTATAAAGTCTCACGTTAACATGACAGGACAACATCAAGAGCAGGTAATCAGTCTGTTCGGCTTAATATCTTGAAATCTTCACTGAAGACATATTTTCTTTCATTTTTGTTCAAATGATGGAAGTTTTACAAATATAGAAACTGACGTGGTTATAACATGGTACTCAATAATGCATTAGAGGCTTAAGAGCATTTATATCCTGCCTTTTTTCTTTTTTTGCAAATTAACCTTCTAACTACATTTTCCCATGAGCCTTTACTGCGCCCAGACTTATATACAGTACTGAAATCTAACAAGGTCATTTGTTAAAGTCCTCATGGGATAAGATAGGTTTGGAGCAGTGAAACAAGAAATGAGGATAGTTACATGATGCATGTATTTTAAATATTTATTTTCAGCATAAAATATATATCCTTTAGTTGAATTAAGTGCCACCTATCACATCTACTTAAAGCAACTCCTCCTGAAAAAATAATGAAAGTAAACATTCTAACACTTAATGTCATTGCTGAGCAAATAGCACTGCAATGTAGGTGTGCCTTTCATAGTGATGAAAGTGCAGTTGTGTGAAATCTTACTATAACAGTAGATGTTCTTCTCTTCAATGTTGCAGTATTCATAACATTAGGGATCCCCCTGCCTAAGGCAGCCCAACATCCAGCCAGTATACCAAAGCCTTTAGGCTGTAATGGGTACGCTATATGTCACACATATGCTCCCCACGCACAGCATAGGACATAAAGGTGAAATCTGCAAGTACCATGCTCAGAGCTGAAAACTCCCAGTAGGAATGACAGCCTAAGGATATCATCAGGTAACAGGCATATCCAGAAGGAAAAAGGACCAGAGGGAAGATGGAGGGAGCATATACTGCAACAGTGAAGAGAAGGGCATCGACCATTATGGTAAGAGTTTACACAGCTGTACTATGGCCATCCATATCACTGTTGCAGTATTTTTTACAACATGGAGAGTACAAAAGTACAGGAAGAAGACTGGGAGGAGGAAGGGCTAGCAGAACTCTCTAGGAGGTCATGAAAAATGGCCCTGACAAAACCAACTCTGGTCCTAGAAATCATATTCAACTTATGGTGCCTGTTAAATGTATGCACAGAAGTCCAGGTAGCTGCCTCAAGGATAGAATTAGAATACAAACTCTTGAAGAAAGCACCATAAAAAGCCACAGCCCTAGTAGAATGAATCTTAACAGGAGAGAAATGCTCAACTCATGAAAATTAGCAAAAAGAGATAGATTTAGAAATGGTTTTCTTGAAAACAGCCAAACCTAAAGACCCATGATGAAAACAATCAAAAAGCTGTTCAGATTTACAAAAAAGCTTTATTGTTATTATTTTATAATTTATTTAGTTTATTTTTGTTTTTTTACCAGGATAGTCTGACTGGATGGGTAACCCATTTTCAGTGGAGGCCTGGGGTAAAGGTCCGATAGTTACAGAGAATACATAATCTAAGAAACAACAAGCATAGGATGATACAATCAAAGTAACCCCACAGAGAATACATAATATAAGAGAATACAAACTTAAGTTGTGACAATCAAAAAAGTGCCATGAATTACAAAGAATACATATGTGATATAAGAAAAAATACAACATATGTTGAGAATCAGCATTAGCTCATGTGGTTGATGATAAATGTGTTGAAAAACATCATACTATTACAGAAAAAACACAACACTTGTGTACAAAGAACATTATAATATTTAGAGAAACATAGATATATGTCATGGTGGTTAAAAATAGGAGTGTGAGATAAAAATAGCTTAGTAAATTCAAGATCTGTTATTAGAATTTCTCAGGAAGTGTTCAGTCAGGATTTAGACAAGAGCAGAGCCAGAAGTTAGAGAGGTGTGACTTCAGGAGTGTTTTAAATTTTGGGGGTTGGTAGTGGTTAATATAGATTAGGTCAGATTCCATGTCCTGGAGGTGCGATTTGAATAGGGACAATCTCCATGGAAGTTGTAAGCATTAGTGACTTAGCAGCTTGTTGGAATATCTAAGCTGCCTTGTGTTGGATTGGGGTTTCAGTATGTCTTTTAGAGCTAGGCATTTTTTGGGTTGATATACTATGTTGTGGGCTATTGTAAATTAAGTGAGTATATGAAGGTTGAGTAAGTCCAGCCAGTTTAGTTGCTATAAGACATTATAGTGATGTGTTCTGTAGAGGAAGTTGTTAGCAAATTTAGCAACCTTGTTATAACAAGCATCTAGTTTAGCTAGATCAGTTTTCTTCAGGTTGATGAAGAGGGCAGAGGCTTAGAGGAGGGGAGACAGTAAATGAGTCTTGGCAATAGATTGTCTAGTGAAGTTGGTGAGATATGGTTTAGCTCTGTAGAGGGAGCCTAGGTTTATATTTACTTTATAACAGCTGACAGATGCTTATCAAATTTCATGTTATCAGTTGTGAGGTACTGGTTCAGTCTTGGTGTTATTAAATGAATAGATTTGGAAGTGAGAGTGGTGGTCAGATGGCTTATCATTTGAGAAGATCATTAGTTTTGTCTTATTGTGATTCAGGATTACGAGAGTTAGCAAGCCATGATTCTGCTGCAGAGAATGCAAGTTTTTTTTTTCTTGAACCTTGTAGAGGGAGGGGACTGTACAGATGAGTGTGGAGTCATCAGCATATTGTATGATTGTGGCCAGGTTTGTAGCAGACTGGAGCTTGTTAGTAAAGATATTGGATAGGAATGGACCTAAAATTGACCGTTGAGGTGCACCTAGTGTAATAGGTAGTGTTGAGGAAAATTCATTTTGCCATTTTATGACTTGGTGATGGTCTGATAGGAGACATGAAACCACTGAAGCAATGAGAGCACTGATAAAACCAGATACCAAACATGATACGAACAGGATGAAGAAAATTTATTAAATTTCAAATCGAATTAAAACGAAATATAAAACCAATTGTAGTTGGTATAGAACTAATGATAGTACAAACAATTGTGATAGTACAAACAGTTTTAGTAAGCTCTTTCGTTTGGCTATGCCAAACTTTTTATTATTTTATTATTTATTTATGTGACAAAAAAATGTTTGATATGGTTAATATTTATCTGTTTGTGTAGTTATTTATTATATGAGATTGGATACAATTCATGAATTCAAGTCTTTTATTTTTATTTATATAGAATGTATCTTGGTTGTGAAATATAATAAGGTTAAATTTTAAATAAGTTATAGCACACGGTGTTTAGTATAAACACATAAATTTTACGCCTTTTATATACGTACTTTCATAGGCATGAGTGTATTATATTTTATACTATTTAAACATATTCATTATCTATACAAATACAAATATTTTCACAATATTTTAATTATCCCACTTCATGACTTGTCTGGTTTTTAGAGGTTGGTTACTTTAAGGAATTTAGAATGGACTAATTGCCACAATGTATCGCATTATTGTGATTTGTGTTATTTAAACGGCAGGAAATGATGGTACTCTGTTTGAAAAAGTTTGGCATAGCCAAACGAAAGCTCTTACTAAAACTGTTTGTACTATCACAATTGTTTGTACTATCATTAGTTCTATACCAACTACAACTGGTTTTATATTTCGTTTTAATTCGATTTGGAATTTAATAAATTTTCTTCAGCCTGTCCCTATCGTGTTTGGTATATGAAACCACTGAAGGGCAGAATAGCTTAGTTTAAGAGATAGGAGTTCATGTAGAAGTTTTTGGTGGGAGACTGTATCAAAGGCTTTGGACATGTCTAGGAGTGTTGTCTATTTTTTCCTGAGTTGGTTGATGGTGTCTGTAAAGCTTAACAGAGCTGTAGTGGTGCTGTGGTTGGGTCAGAAGTCATGTTGGGTGTTAGAAGATTATTAGAGAGTAGGCGATGCATGAGTTGAGAGTGAATACATTTTTCCAAGATTTTGGATATGGCTGACAGAATCACGATTGTTCTGTAGTTATAAAGGTCAGTACAGGTTCTCTCTTTGTGCATGGGTATTGTATAGGATGTTTTCCAGATTATGGGAACTTAATGCTGAGATATGGAGTGATAAATCAGTACAGAGATTGGACAGCTATGACATCAGCAGCTATCTTAAGAAAGTCAGTAGGTAGTTTGTCAGTAGCAAGGGTGGTAGGTTTAAGTTTATGGAGCATTCTTTTTATGGTACTAGTTTGAATGGGCTCAAAAGAAAAATTGTTAGATGTTTCATTAGGTTCAGTGGGGATTTTTAGTGGTATAGTGATGTTTGTTTTGGTTAAGTTTAGAATGGAGTTGGTGAAGTAGGTATGGACTGTGTGGCAATACTATCCAGTGTATTTGTGGTTGAGGGAGTTGGGTCATACCTCCACTGTCAAGATATATGCAGAATGTCTAGATTTTTGGCTCATATCTTTGATCCGTTCCTCATAAAAGTTGTGTTTGTCTGGCAATTTACTGGGATGATCTGAGAATTGAAGTCACTAAACAATAAAATACATTTGGGTTTAAGACTTCAAATCCTTCAGAAAATGTATGTTAAAACAATTCCTGTTGCTCTAGCAACTTTCTAAGTTTATAAGAGCAATATTTAATATCTGTTCCTATTTTTAGGCCTTTGTCCCCCCCATTTAGTTGGGCTTTGTCCAGATTTCCTGCACTAAGTGGTTGAGACGTATAGTTGTGTTAGATGTACGGTTGAGATACATGCATATGTATTTTCAGTTGTTTACTTTTTTTGGGGGGTTAGAATTAGGGTTAGGGTAAGTGTGTATGGGGTGTCGACATTTTCAGCTTTCGCTGAAATAGGGTCGATTAAACATCTTTCGCTGTTTTAAGCGTTCAGTGTTGTAATATAGACCCACCTGGGAGACATCCTGACTAACAAGTGATGGTCTATTGGATAAGGTCCAATCCAGTATTGAGTGTCTATTGTTTTATTTTTAATTTACACAAGTTTTTTTTTTTTGTTTGTTTTAATTGGGAAAATCCTTGTAGGTTTGTGAAGTTTGTGGGATGTTCTGAGGTGCAGGTTAGGCAGTCTAAGTTGAAGTCACCCATAATAATGGTTTCTTGTGAAAAGGTTGTAGATGACCAGTGGAGGAAGCCTTCTATTAAGGAAGGTCATTGCCAGGAGGAATGTAATTTGCTATGATGATTATGAATTTGTTGGGATTTAATTCTAGAACATATTATCTTGGCATTGTTTAGTTTTGGTGGGTGTAAGTCCAGGTATTCGAGTTTTAGTACATTATCACTCCATGCCCTCCTCATTTATTTTGTCTGTCTAATCTATGGATGTTGCAGGCTTGGGGTACAATCCCGTCATTATTATTGAGGATTTTAGCCAGGTTTCAGTTATGACTGCTATGTCTGGGGAGGAGAGAGAGAAGGATGCATGCAATTCATGGATTTTATTTGATAGGCTCCTAAGATTCATGTTTAGAAATAGTAGATCTGATTTTGTAAAGGTAAGGTTGATATTAATATTAGTATTTATGGGGGTTGTCATGGCTGTTTTTTTTTTTTTTGAATGATTTTGGGGCCTGGGATTGGGTCGACATTGCCACTAAGCTTAATTGTTGATATTAGGATTGTTAGCAGGTCAGGGAGTTTGTGGGGTAATCAGGGTGGAGGGTGTTTAGGTATATATCTGTATTTGAATAGTTCTAGTGTGGTGGAGTTTAAAAAGCTTGAAGCGATATTAAAGTCAGTGATTTACTGAAGTGCAATCTGGGGATAGAAATGGTGGAGGAAGGATAGATTGAAGAAAGTTGATGTTTACAGGATGTAATGGTGAAGAATAGTAAGAGAAAATTATGAAAATGATGTGCAAGAGAAGCGTATTGAAGAGGTTTTTAGCAGGAGGAGTGGTAGAAACTTGAAGGATATACAATTGTTTTAATTGTGTAGTGCAGTATCACCAAACAAATGCTTATTATCCAGAGGAGCATCCATCAGTTTAGTCTTGATATCATCAGACAAAGGCTGAAGTCTGAGCCAGGAATACCTCCTCAAAACAGGTCCAAAAGCAGCAGCCCTCGATGAAGCATCAGCTGCATCATAGCTGCATTTAATGAATGTCGAGCTACATGAGAGGACGTCCAAAACAAAGCATGAGCAGAGGCCATCCCTTCAGAATCAGGAAGATGTGAAATAGTTTGACAATTCTGAGAGAGAAGAGCCAGGACATACCTGGTCATATGTGTCTGACAGTTCACAGCCCTAAAGGCCAGGGTAGCAGAAGTATACATCTTCTTATCCAGCCTCTCCATGGTTCTGTTATCCTTATCAAATACAAAAATTTAGTGGAAAACAACATCTTGGAAGGCTTATCAGAAGCCACTTACAACATAGAGGGGTTAGCGGAGGGACACATAAAGAAACTTGCAGTCATCAGACACATTATAAAACCTATCAGGTTTCTTGGGAGCATGGGGTTGGGAGTCGGAAGCCTGAGAAGCAGTGTAAAAAGCATCCAGCTGGGCAGCAAGAACCTGAGGAACAGCAGTGGGCCTAGGAGACTCCATCTGCAGAAGCTCATAGTATCTTTTCTGAACACCCAACACCTGAGTACAATCCTGTAAGAAAAACTCCATCATTCTGAAAAAAGTATCACCAAATGAAATCTCCTCAAAAGGGGAGTGAGGACTGGTAGACTCTTACTATTCAGAACCATCGTCTAATGGAGAAGGAATATGAAAGGAATAAGTAAGTGACTTTTCATCAGAATCAGCATCATCAGCAGAGGAATCCTGCTCCCTAGGCCTCTTATGAGAGGTAGAAGACCAAGGAGGAGTAGGAGTAAACACCCATGTGGAGGCTTCAGAGCCATAAGGGCATTAAACAGGCCTTGAATGATGTTTTACCGTCCACTGTGAGGGCTTTTAGGAGCAGGGGAATGTGCTTATTCTTCTGCTTCTTTTTAAGTGGGACATCAGCCATAAACAATTTAAGAGGCTCTGACCCCTGACGACACTCTATAATGGTAGTCAGAACCTCTTTCCTCACTAATATCTGATGGACACAACTAAGCCCTTTGGTAATTACAAGCCGCAGTTTCCCCTGCATATCCAAAGCAGATGTGTGCAAGGCCTCTATGAACGTGCATGGAGTCAGATACATGCCAGCCTCTGAAGCGGTCATAGCAGAGGAATCCGAGAAGGAAACCAAACAATCCTCCAGGCTTTCACCCGTCTCAAGAGAGATGTTGAGTGGAGGTGGTACAGCCAAAGAATCTGATGTAGTTTTCTTGGTGTTTTTCTTTACAGACAGCTGTCCCTCAGGCTGGGAAGATGTTCCCATAGTGTCTTTATCCAACGGTTTAAGTTTTTGGGTCTCTAAATAAATCACAAGGGAAGAAAGTCAATTATACAACATCTTAGGGTCAAAAGCTTGACAGATCTCACAAATTATGGTCATGGGAAGTGCCTGAGCAGAACAAACACTGCTGGTGATGATCTTTGTCAGAAATCTGTCTCCTGCACTGGCATTTCCTCTTTCTGATGACATGAAACCAACAGCTTGAACAAGGCAAAAGAAACAGAACAAAATAAAACAAAAACCCAACAGGGCACTTATCGTAAATCAATTTGGTAGCAGAAGATGAATGAGTGTTCAGACTGACAATTGAAGACGGCATCCAGACTGGTTGCAAAGAAGTTCGGATGATGGTACATCTGGACATCACCTTTATGGCCCAAGCCATGCACAGAGAGCATACGTGTGGCATATAGTATACCAATTACAACCTAAAGGCTTTGGTATACTGGCCAGACATCAGGGTGCCCTAGGAAGGGGACCCCATTGTAAAGAATACTGCAACAGTGATATGGAAGGACGTCAGATTAGCCCAAATCATTTCATATTTTTCTGGATGATTTTTTTCCATAAACAGTGATACTTTAAGTGAAACAGATTTTGTTTCAGTGAATCAAGGGTTTCTAGTAAACAGTTAGTTTTCTTATTATCTAAATGTTTGCTGATTGGACTTTTTTAATATTTCTGAGTTAATGATGAACCAGTGCTCCCCTTAGGATAGCCCTTGCCTTTAGGACCCAAATGTGCTGTTGTAGACCTAATAACTGAGCAAAGAGATGGAGACAAGGCATGTTAATGTTGCCTCTTGTAATGTTATAGAAATGTCTGTCTGTATTCATGTTAGGTTTTATCATGACACTATATATTTGAGTGGAAATTAAATAGGAATTATTTTTTTCTCACACTTCCTGGCTTTACATTTTGGTTTTCACAGAGCATTACAAGGTATTTCTGGGGAATAAGCCTTCATGATCTAATAGCAAGTCATTTATATTGCATCTGGTCAAAATATATGACCTTCAAATTGGCAAGCCATGGTGCATTCTGGTGCTTCTCAATTACAGAATCTGACACTGGGGCAATTTTAAAGTAATGTACCAGTCATAAACTTTTAAGAGCCTTCGCTTACCAGCTTCAGTTCCTAATAGATATCAGTAATAAAAGTATAAAAGTGGGAAAACATTTTCCTTCATGTTTTACTTTAAATTTTGTTATTTAATGAAAGTAATCACACTAAACCTGTACAAAAATCTCCAGTGTTTTCACTTCATTGAAAGATACACTTGAGCAGAAAGATTCTAACATTACATTTGTATGTTAGTTTCATCAAGGCTTTGGCTAGCTTTACTGTTTGGGCTGATGAAGGCTTAAAATTTTGAAGAGGTAAGGTGTCAGAAATTTACTATTACAGACATTTGAGAGCTTTGAGCATTCAAGGAAATCTATAAAGTTGAAAAGATTATGGTAAGGACTTGAAAACTTAACAGAGCCTCAAAATGGGTATTTAGCTTGCTGAAAGTTTCATGCCAGAAAACTATAATGATCCCTTCCCATTTTGTTCCCCAGAGCAAGAAAACATACATAAAATCAACATATGCGATGTTCTGACTTACAAAATATAAGGCAAGAAGGTCAGCATAAGTGTAAAACTTGGATAAATAAAGGTAAATCACAGCATAGCTGTCTCCATCCCGAGTATTATAGCATAACACAGGATAAGAAAAAAATAATCCCCATTAGCTTGGATGCATTATATTATTATTAATACTAGTCACTGTGCATCAGGGCTGGCAACTCAGCACGTAAAAATCAACTGCCAATCATTAGTGGACCAGAGTTCCTCTGTGGCAACCCCTAACTGGGAAAAGCCGAAAGACACAACAACAACTAGTCGTTTATATAAAGTAAAATAAATGAGCAAAATAGTCGTAAAGAAAAGTGACTCTTACTGACAGTTAAGCATTGGCTCCTCAATTTATTTATTTATTTACTTATTTATTTTTAATTTCCATTTGTTAATGGGGGTAGAGCACTGGTCACAATAGGTCACTTTAGGTTTAGTCTGGGAAACGTGTTAGCCCAACAACTCAGTGACATGAAATATACAAATCAGCATAAAGAAAATTGGGAGGGAACACAACAAAGGCAGCCAATAAGATGGCCACCTCAAAGATAAGTATGAGAGAGGAAACAGGGCAGCTCTAAGATAATGGAGATGTTTAGAGGCTGAGGAGTTTATAGTGTCTTCAGTCACAGTTAATACAAGCAACAAATCGGAGGAATGGTCCAATATATTAAGAGTAGTTAGTGTTCTCCATAGCAGAAGTCATGAATATCAGATAGACCTTAAGGGATGAAGCTTGAAATATTCCCATTCATCCCTGCTCTGATAATATTAAACTTCAGTGTTACTTGAAGAATATCCATAGCAAATACTGTGTATGAACGTGTGGCTGCCTCATATATGACTATTATTATAGGAAACATTGGGCTAAAGATCGACTATAAATGGCTGAAATTATATGTCGCGTCATCAGATCGCAGGCCATACCACATGTTTTAGGTATCCAGATGAGGAGGGAATGGAGCTGTTAGCCAGTCATAACTTAGATTATCTGTTGCATTAGATGATGAAGATACAGGCAAATGAATCCGTAATCACTGAGGGCATTTTCAGAATTTCTTTATGGATAAGGCTATGAGCAGAGATTTTAGCTAACATCTCAGTTAAAGTTTTATGTATCTTACATGTGGCTATGGACAAAAGGTCTAAGAAAACCATGCTAAATGGCAGCAATTGTCATCTTAGCAGTTGGAGATTCCACTGCTAAATACCAGAGGAAAGAAAAGCAGTGAGAATGAGAAATAAGGCTTGCCTAGTAATAGTTAGGAAGTGATGTTCTGAGTCACTTCAACCAGCTACCTAGTAATAGGATGTGATGTTCAGAGTCACTTCAAAGGTACCATCTGTGCCAGAAGACATCTGCTGCTATGTTTGGTTGCATGAAAACACAGACTTAAGAGGATTTTAGAAGGTCTACAAACAAAGGCTAGTAAGTTGCTTCAAGTGCATTCTGTCAAATCATTATGTATATCAAGAGTCAGGAATTTATTTATTTATTTATTTTACATTTGTTGACCGGGCTAGTCCAGCTGGATTTGTGTCCATTTTCAGCAGAGGCCCCGGGAGAAAAGCTCCTCGAAAACACAGTGAAATTTATATAAAATGACAGTTTTCAGCAGATGCAGGTACAATACATATTTAAGCAATTCTTTACATGACAGGTTTTACAGATGTGGGTACATTAAATATATAACCAATAATTTTCACTTCAAAACATTTCTGCTAACAGACTCGTATTACTTATAACATTTGGTTAGTTATAGGGAGATATTGATAAAGACATTTGATTAATATATAAATCCCGTTTTGTTTATGGTTGTCAGAAAGCAACTAGTATATACAGACGAAGTGACAGGTGTCTTGCGATAAATGCTGTAATTAGTTTGGGTTCGCACAGGGACATAACCAATGGGATTTAAGGTAGATTTTCAGTTTGCTTTTAAATAGTGTTGTTGAGGAAAGGGGGGGGGGGTCAGGTCACTAGGGAGTGAGTTCCAGGTTTTGCCCACGGTATTAGAGAACAAAGAGTCACCAGTGACCAGCTATATTGTTGGTTTTAAAATACCACCAAGACCACCGATCCAAAAAGTAAGTGAACTTAATGAAACACTTAGCACATTGGCTTACACAGCCATCCAAGAGTAAAAATACTACAAAATACTGTTTGCTTATATACAGCATATTGCACAAAACAATTAATCAATTAAGCATATAATTCAAATCACATACTTCCAATAACATTCTTTATTGAGTCCCTGAGGCTCCAAAGTACCATACTTTAAAATCAGCAGTTTCTTTTTTAAGAGTTTCTTTTTAAAAGACACACATTCACCTATGCCAACTTGCAATTTTTCCAAGACACACCCCCTAAGAGAATCAGGGTTAGAGTTGTGTGCTCTCAAAAAATGACTCCCAAGGGGACTCTCTAATTTTTTTATTTTTTATGTCCCTAATATGCTCCTGCAACCGGACCCTAAAACTCCTGTAAGTTTCCCCTATGTAAAACTTCTTACATCCACATTTCAACACATACACTAACCCCTCTGTATTACAACTGTATTCATACCTGGATGTAAACTTGATGCCATTAATATAGGGAAAAGAGCTTATTACATATTGACAGATGGAACAACCATCACATGGAACAGTGCCTTTATTTATGCTTAAGCTCTGAATGACATTAACATATGGTAAACAAAATTGGTTATGTACCAGAATGTCAGACACATTCCTAGCTCTTTTATATGCAATATTCACAAAATCAGGTAGTATAGAGTTCAAAAGTTTATCCTTTAGGAGCATAGGTCACAAGCTACGTGTTTTGTTAACTATTTCCTCAGTTATAACATTATAAGTTGTCACTAAGAAAACGTTTTTCTGCTCTCCATAGTTCACAGCTGCATTGGTGGACTGATTTCCACCAATACAAACATTATGTTTTCCACTTGCATGGACATAATAAGAATCTCTCTGAGCGTTAACAGAATACCTCATGTCTATAATTTTTGTTTACTTGGTTTTAGCTATTTGTACTAATATTTTATTAGATGAGCGTAGGGTCTTAAGGATGTTGTAGGGGGTGATAAGGTTGGTAAGAATTGGTGTATTAGTAGGCTGATACGGGATTTTGTGGGCAACTAATTGGTTAAATAGTAGTAAATTTGGCAACTCTGGCCATTGTAGTTGTTCAAAATTCATACAGTGATGGGTTCTGAATGTGGAACCTGTTACAAATCTAGCAATATTATTGTAGGAGACAGCCAGCTTGTTCAGGTTGTTTTTAGACAGTTTATTATATATATAGGGGAGGCGTAGAGGAGGGTAGAGATTAAGTGGGTGCGAGCAATAGTAGCCCTTGCTAGTTGGGTCAGAAAGGATTTGATTCTATAGAGGGAGCCTAGTTTTTTGTTGACTGTTTTTATAGTATTGTTAATGTGAGTATCAAAGTTAAGGTTATTATCATTTAGTACCCCTAGTAGTTTTGTAGTTGAGTCAGGAGATATGATGGTACCGTTGTTTGTTGTAACAGTAAAGTTAAGTGAGGGGGCCCTATGGGTGGGAGTGAATAGTAGGAGTTTTGTTTTTTTGGGGTTCAAGATGAGGCAATGGTGTAGTGACCATTACTTGACTGTGTTAAACACATTTTGGGTGAGGGTCTGAAGGTCTGATGGAGAGGTGGCTGAGCATATTAATGTGGAATCATCTGCGTATTGTATACAGGTAGCTTGAGGTATCACAGAATGTAGGTCATTGATAAAAATAGAAAATAGGAGTGGTCCTAATACAGAGCCTTGGGGGACACCGAGCGCAATGGGGAGATAGGTAGATAAGTTGTTCTCCCACAGAACAGCCTGTTGCCTATTGTTTAAGTAGGATTGAAACCATTGTATAGTCAGTACATCTAGTGATAGGTTTTTGAGTATGTTTATGAGAAGTTGGTGGTTAACCTTATCGAAGGCTTTAGAGAGATCAATAAAGAGGGCTGAGGATAGAGTGTTGTTATTGCGATTTTTGTTAATACAGTCAGAGAAGGATAACAGGGCCATAGTGATGCTGTGAAATGGCCTAAAGCCATGTTGGCAGTTGGCTAATAAGTTGTTATATATTAGGTGGTTTAACAGTTGTCTGTGAATGCATTTCTCCATGATTTTTGCCAGTGGTGATAATATAGCAATAGGTCTATAGTTTGATAATTCATTGGAGTTGCCACCTTTATGCAGTGGGATAATATGTGAGATCTTCCAGATAGGATGGGATAGTCGACTCCTTGATAGTTCTGTTAATCAGGATGGAGATGGGGTAGGCTATGGCTTTTGCAGCTTTTTGCAGATATTCTGCAGGTAGAAGATCAGCTGTGGGGGTGGTAGGCTTGAGTTTCTGAATAAGGGTACAGACAAGGGATGTAGGGACAGGTTTGAGATGAAATGAGGGAGGTGTGCTAGCAGTAAAGGAAGTCAGAGATAAGCTGTCTGGAGTTAGTTGATTGGCAAGAGACTGAATGGTCTCAGTAAAGAACTTGTTAAAGGTATTGACAATTTGCTTTGTACTATCATGGTCAGAGCCTGAAGAGGTGGGTGTGGCAGAATGACTTGGGTGTAAAAGTGTGTTAATCCCTGCCCAGAACATTTGTGGTTTGTTTTGATGGGGTTGTTGGAGTTGAATGTAAAAGTTTCTTTTGTCTGACAGAATGGCTTTTTTTGGATCATTTCTTAGCTGCCTAAATTTTAAGTGACCCTCCAGGCTTTTAGTATTACTCCACTTGGTGCAGGCTTTATTTCTGAGGAGCATTTTTTGTTTGGTTGTTTTTGACAGCCAGGGGGCAGGTTTAATCCTAGTTCTAATGGTCCATTTTGGTGCATGGTAGTCTAGAATACCTAAGAATTTAATATTAAAGTAGAGTACTGCTTCCTCTAGAGGTAGGATTTTGAGGGCTGACCAATCGCATGCCTTAAGTTCATTTTTGAAGATGTTGGGGTTAAAATTTTTGTTGCTCCTTATTGTCCTATAGGTGATAGGGCTAGGAATGTCACTCTTAAATCTGATTATGAAGGTGAGTGCATGGTCGCTTATATCTTCAGGATGGGTCTTTACTTTGTAAGTTTGGTGATGTCTGTTTATCAGAATCCAGTCTAGGGTGCTTTCATTGTTATTGAGTTTGTTGGTCCTTGTGGGGGAGGTAATGGTTTGAGTAAAACCATGTAGGTTAATATGAGTAGAAGGCTGTTCAGTAGTACAGCTTTTCCAGTTGATATTAAAGTCACTGAGTACTATTGTTTCTTGGGGAAAGTTGGTGGAAAGTCAATTGAGGATATTTTCTAGGGTGTTAGAGTTATTTCCTGGGGAAAGGTAGACAGCAATAATATAGATGGATTTACATTTATTGAGTTGAATCTTGGAGATAAGGATTTCTGCATTACTAGTTAGAGGGGAGTTAGAGTCTACAGAGGTCACCTGTAATCCAGATTTGTATAGTATAGCTACTCCACCACCCTTCTTAGCTTTTCGGTCTAGTCTCAAGATACTGTACCCTGGGGGAATAACTTAATTGTCTTGTATAGATGGCTTGAGCCATGTTTCAGTGAGACAAAAGATATCAAATGAATGTACATCCATGAGAGCGTGTAGGTGGGCAACCTTATTATTTATGCTGTTGATGTTAAGATGGGCTATCAAGAGTGAGTTGGGGGGTCTGGTAAGGAATTGAGTGTTAATGGGGGCTGTGGTATGGGGCTCTGTGGTCTTGATAGAATTTGGGCTGGGATTGGAATTGTATTCTATTAAGGAGTGGAATTGTATTCTAAGTGTAAGTTTTAGAAGTTTACTTGTTAGGTACTGGAATTTCCTAGCTTTTGGGCTATAGTATCTGATGTCAGTCAGTCTATGATATTTTGTTGGTAGGTAGGTTGTTGTGCAGGGTGTGTTTGTATGGCTTTGAGAGACTGCTAATGGAGGAGTGGAGGTTTGCTTTGTGGGGGAATAAAGCTTTAGGCAGTTAAGATGTTCATAAAATGTAAGTAGATAAGGTATAGATAGAATAAGTATGAGAGAACATAGAAGTAGGATCTTCAGGTGTGGAGAGGTTGTTATGAATGACATTGTGGCAGAGTTATATATAGGGTAAAGATAAAGGGTTACGTTAGGTGGTATACAAAGATAAGACTTGAAGAAGTTGGTTCTAGCACTTTAAGGACTTGGGACCTATGAATGGTTGTTAGGATGAGGGCATGGTTAGGGTGTATAAATGTAGGAGCACTGGGGGTGGGTGGAATTTGGGGGCAGGGTAGGGGAGCAGAGTGAGCCAGCAGGGCGAACAAAGCGGGACAGAGCCAGTGAAGGAAGAGGACCCCAAGAACAATCAGTGAAGAGCTGGCAGCTAAGGTAAGGTAAGGTGGGGATGGGTGTGGAGGTGAGTGAGTTATAGTGAAAATAGAGGAGAAAGTAAGACTGGGATAACAACAAGTAAAAGAAAACCAAGTTGCCTGATAAATATATTTCAAGACAGTGGGAATGAGGCTTTATTTACACCAGTTTCAATAAAGGGTAGTGAAACACTGGCCTCAAATGAAGAAAGTTTTGAGCGGTGAAAGAAGTATTGTGATGAGCTCTTCAATATGGTAAAAGGAGTTATTGCTAGAAATATTTGCTGTGATAGTCTGCCTGTGCAGCCAGTATTACCGTGGCTTTCAAATGCTTTCACACTGGTAAGACCAAAGAGCATATGCTGGGGAGTTTGAGGCCATCAAGAGAAAACTACGATTCTCCTCACAGATAAAGACACTGTTTCAGGTTAACTCGATGTTCACCCCAGGTGAATGAGTTGTAGGTCTCTCACACAGGGAGAAAATAAATAGGTCAGTATTGTGCCTAGGGGTGACATAAAGTGGTCAAAAGAGAATAATAAAATAAATAAATAAAAAGGAAAACAATCCAGGGCCTAAATAAATACTATATTCATACTGCAGAAAAAAAATAGAAAACAAAGAACAATCCATTATCCTAAAATGCTAGTGCCATTTACAAAATTTCTGATGCCATTATGAGCAGCAGTAGTTGGAGGAACTCATGACAGCAGGATTATTTTCAAACTAGCAAATGCCATAACATGACCACTAAAATATTCAGCTGTATCTGCTCTTCAAAACAAAAAGTGACATATACCTACATGTCAGCATTCCACTCCAACTCCAACTAGACCCTCACTCTTTCCTGCAGAAAATGAAAAATATGGGAATTTCCTTTGTACTCTAGACAAATTACCCCTTGTGCAAACAAATACCACCATGGTTCTCCTTAGAAAATAGGCCACGTTTAGTAGGACCAACCCAGCCAGCAAAAAATAAATAAATGAACAAATAAATAATTAAGTATGCTATAGACTCTTTTCAGACACATGTAATAGGAAGCAAATGTATTAAAAGCATTTGACTGAAACTCTTTCTACAAGGAGGTACGCCCTTACGCTTAACCATGTGGGGTCGGAAAGGTCCCCCGTACTGCCACTTTCTAATATAACTTTACTTCTAAGTCTCACAGATTTGCAGTAAGAAAGAAATGTTTCCTTAACTACACAGGCCTGTGAACTCAAAGTGAGAGTGTACTAATGAAGAGGTACTGGATGGTTTGGGATCCTGTGGAAAAATAGATACAAATATGTGTTGTTTTTAACCGCTGCATTGCCGAGAATGGTCATTCATTTTGTGTCAAATGCCATACGTGTATTTATTTATTTAATTTGCTGACTACAGCCTGTGTAGGTTTTGATGAGCATTAAAGTAAGGTATTCTAGGGCGATCGATGAAGTCCTTCAACAGCGTTGCCCCCCTCCATTGTTTTTCCTTTTCTCCTTTCCCAAGATACCAACACACGACAGGCACAAATACATTCTGGGCAGAGCTAATTTAGTTGTTCTGTTCTACTGGGTAATATATCAACACACATCAGGGAAAAGAGTGAATTCCGGGGGCAGCTAAGTTACTTTTCATGTTTTCTTGGGCAAGATATCAACACACAATAGGCAGAACCGTAGATTTTGACGTGAGCTGATTTGACAGCTTTCATTTTTGTGCATGACTGATCATGATTTAATCTGAGGCTAATTTGGATTTATAAGGATTTGTTGAAGGACAAACTACCAAATACCAAACGTGTTAAATTATTTTGTCATACAGTATACTCAGTGAACCAAACAGAAAACCTTTTTTAAGGAAGTCAATCTACCCTTCACCCCTTCCCCCTTTTAGGGGAACCTGCCACACCCCTAACTGATATATATCTCCATGGTCACACAAAAACTGACAAAAGGTAAATGCAGTTTACATCAGTGTTTCCACTGAAACTGCATTATACATTTAGATTTCAGAGAACTGGCATTTGTACAGTATGATCTCCAACACTCTCTTAACAAATTCACTGCCAAGTGAGATGCAGTAGGCATGAAACAATAGACCAATCAAGCATAAATTATTGTTGGTGTGGAGTGTTCTCGGTGAAATGGTAACAAATGTCCGTACTGGATTACTCTTTGGAGTCTCTTCTATGGTCAATGGTGAAAGGGTCACGAGGCTGGCGAACACATTGGCATAACTTCTGTACTTCTTTTGACACTGCATGTGTCTGTGGTACTAACGCAACCAGCAAAAAATAAATACATGAACAAATAAATAAGAACCAAATCCACAGATATATCTCTGCTGTCTACTCAGTCTTTGCCCCCACCCTCATCTATGGTTTTGAGGTTTGGATAATGACCAAAACAATGAGCGCAAAAGACTTCAAGTGGTAATAAAGAAAAGGTTTGCTTAAAAGTGTTTCTGGACTCAGATACAAAGACATGATGAAAAACTCTGAGTCAGGAAGCAATGTTGTGGATACCATGTTGTTCCATAGGTCTAAGAAAAACAGGTTGAGGCTGTTTGGATCCTCAATGATACCATTTAGGAGGTTCTTCCATGGAGCCCCTATAGACATATTTTGCATGACAGACAACTAATTTACTTATGTATTGATATATTTATTTATTTATTTATTTATTTATTTTTGACATTTGTATACTAGGAAAGTCTGACTTGGCAATAACCACTATTAAGTGGAAGCCTTGTGAGAAAAGCTTCACAATTATCAATTTTACAAACAGATAAAACATCAAATATACATAAGGAAATAGTACTTACAACAGTCATATAAAAGGAATGTACATAGGCCACAAGTCCAATCAGTTAAATGCAGTAAGTCATACATGCTGTAGATGGAGTAGAAGAGATCCCATTTATTGGAAGAGAAAATACTGTAATAACAAAGCTAGAACAAAACAAATCACAACTCCTGAATCAAAACTAATGTTTTTTCTATGCCTTAAGCAGGATGTAGGAGCACAAATGGTTTATAAGAAGTACAGTAACATGTATTAAGTATGACTTGAGAAGGCATGAGAGATGTTTGTAAAAAAGAGTTAGGAACTGGAAATAGGGGAGAACGTTTGTTAGTAAGGGAAGTTTGAAAGATGAGACATGAAATAGCAAGATCTGGGGAGAGGATATTAAGATGTTCCCATGGGAAGTAAGTCCGTATTTAAGTATTTTTTAATGGTAATGGTTGACCCGAGACATGCTGCCTCTCAGGTTATGTGTTAGCGCTTGAGAATTTCACTGGTGGGGCTAATGTCTGGACTGCTCTCATCAGCATCCTGATTCTCATCAGAAAAGTGTATCTCTGAAAAAGGTGGATGCTTTCCCATCAGCAGTCCTTGTGTATGCTCCTAAAAAGCACCAGATATTTTAGAATAAAATTGACATTGTTTTTAACAATTACTGATTCCTCAAAGGAGTTCTTCACTAATAATCTTCATTAATAATTACAAAGTCCTGAGATACCCTTGCATTTTTTAGCATATTGGTAGCGTTGTCACCTCACAGCAAGAGGTTCTCCTGTTCGATTCTCGGCTGGAGCATCTTCTGTGTGGAGTCTGCATGTCCTTCCTGGGGTCGAGTGGCATTCGAAAGACATGCATGAAAGGGCGTGCCTTCGTTGAAGGTTGGGCATCGAGCTGGCACCTCGGCACCATAAAAATCTACTGCCAATCATTAGCGGACTGGAGTTCTTCTGTGGTGACCCCTAAATGAGAAAAGCCAAAAGAAGATCATGTTACCTGCCAAACTCCCTAGGTTAAGCAGTACTTACTGAGGAAACATAATACAAAGCAAAATGATTCAAAGACTTCAATTCTGTTTTTTTTTCCTCAGTGCCTGGGATTGCTTTAAAAAAATTGCTGAGCATGTTAGTGGTGCTTTTTCTCCTGTGAGGCCTCTTTTTAACTTTCTTGTGTAACAGACGTCTGTTGCATTTTTGATTCTAAAGTTTGAATTTTTGTAATTTGTTTATGTGTTGGAGCTTTTATCCTCAGGTCACCACTGAAAATGGGCATCAAGCCGAGCTGGACAAACCTGGTTAATAAATGTCAGTAAATAAATAATAAATAAACAGAACTGCAGCCATCTATCCTGATGCACATGTCCAGCATATATATTCAAACACGTGATTCTAAGATTAAAGAAAAGAGTTGTAAACTTTAGAATCATTCAGGAAGATGTAGCTTTGTCTCATTTATCTGTTTGTACTGGCAAACATACAGCAAATAGAAAATATCCCAACTCATTGGCTTTTTCTTTAATCTTTGGCTTCCAGGAGGTATGAAAGTTAAAAGTGTATTACAGGTAACAACATAAGATGACACCTTACAATTCTTAACTAAATGAAAATTTACATTGCAAATGTGAATGCTGAAATCTTGTTAATATTATTTTATGAGATCGAAACCTCTGTCCTTTCATATGATTCATATATCATTTGATCAGCTGTCTTTTTTCATTTTTTTTGGCTCAGTTCAATTGTCTGCTGGCTTCTCATCATATACCAGGTCTTCTGAACATTCCTCCCTTCACATGCCTGACTCTGGCCCATGTTTCGGGTGCTGAAGACCCCGACGCATCCTTAAATGGTGTCATACTGCTGGAGAAGGAGTTTTTTCTGCTTTGCAGCAGTTAGCCCAACTGCGCCCCCAAAACTCTTTACAATTTATATATACTAACTCTGAGAGTGCACTGCAATAGAGAAAAGGGTAGATTCCCCCAATCACACTGTACTGCAATCTCCAAAGAAATAATATTTTGACTTTTTGGAAAGTCAATCATATGGTCTCAACCAGAAGAGAGTACACACATATATATATATATATATATATATATATATATATATATATATATATATATATATATATATATATATATATATATCTGGAATTACAGGACTGGGAGCTATTTTACAATCTTGATAAAGTCTTGATAAAGTCAGATGAGAATATATATATATATACTGCAGTTTCACAAGTAAAAGTGAATTCTGATTATATCTATTGTATAATAAAATAGTTTTTGGAGGAAGGATTTACCCCTTGCATCCCTTCATGCAGACTCCACACTCTGACAACTTTATATATTAACTCAGGGGATGCCTTCTTATTAGCGTAGGATGAATACACTGGGATATTATAACCTCAGACTTAGTTCCTATTTCGTCTTCCATCATTATTAAAGTTTAACCACTTCAATGATTGCAATAGTGAGTTGTGTCACTTGGAATTACAAGAGAAACTGGTAGCAAAGAATAACAACTGCATGCATTGCGTACATATGCCCAACCTGACATCATTAATAAAAGGTCTTCCTAAAATAAGTCAAGTTCATTCCATATATAATGAAAAACGGTGCCAGTCAGCAGACGGATAATCTGGGATTGTGGTTATCATTTACAGTTGATAAATTCACTTTTAATCTACTAACTGATAACATACACTTCCATAATCAATAACAAAAAACATACACATTAATAAAGTATCAATTTCTTAGTTATCAAAAGAGGGGAGATAGAGGAAAGAATATGAAGAAATATTAAACATTCTGATTTTTTAATAATTAAAACATATACACAAGGAAGCTGGTTTACTGGGAATAGTGACTTTTTTCAAAAGTTAATCTACTGGGACTAGCAGAATCTATATAAGAAATGTTTACTTAATTCCAGAAGTACTTCAGGGTCAGAGAGGTTTTTGTCCTGAAGGCTTCAAACATTTATTTGTTTTCTCTCTCTTCTTTGAGTGCATGCTTCTGTTTATTTCTAAATGTTCTGTAGCTTTGCCAAATCCTGTTTTGTTGAGTAGGAAAGAATTTATTATTTGTTAAACTTTTTCCAAGCTTATTAGCCTGGAACTAATTCAGACCTGTAGCTCTTTTTTTACACATAGAACAGAGAACAGATAACATGCAAAACTGTGATTCATAAAGAATTAAGAGTATTTTCTGCTGTATTTTTCTGTTATGATCAACATGACCCTGAGAAAAGCGGACTGTAGATTTCAGTGAATAAAACGTGCCATAAGCAGAAACTATGCTGTCAAACTTGGCAAGGCTGTTAAGGTAATTCTTTTGACATGTATGTTTTTTTCTAGCCTAAGCAACCACTGACTCCGCTATACCAAAGAATCAAAACAAACAGAATATGCTTCCTTCACAGGCTAGTAAGAAAAGAAATGCAATTGTATAAAAGAAAACATGTTTATATTTATTTATTTATTTATTTATTTGTTTGTTGTCCATCAGGACCAGGATTTTAAATTAATACTAACTGCAAAGGTACTGGCTAGATTGAAATCCAAGGTGATTATTGTTGAGAACACAGCAGTGACTGAGGTTTCTGGCTGGGTAAAAATGTCAGACTCAAACATGCAAGCATAATGCAGAAGGAAAGCAAGCATTTTAAGGACCATGGGTATTGGCTTCCTAGATCACCGTAAAGAATATTTTAAAATGATAATCCAGCATAGCACATGCATGCATTCTTTCTTATCACTTACTATGCCTCAGGATAGCAACAGTACCTTGGCAGCTTCTAATAACTATGAGCCATGAAACAAGCTAAACATTTCTTCCTGCCTGCTTGGATAAGTGCATTGTCTGATATTAAATCTGTACAGCTCTTACAAGACTAACTTTGGGTGTAAACGTGACCAATGTACCTTGAGTCAAAGAGAGCCAGAGAGTTCAACACAAATAAGAACAGGGAAATAAAAGGAAAAGTCTTGGGCTTGTAACAATTTACAGGATTATATGAGTTACAAAACAAAAGAACCACAAATCCATTTCTACCTTCTCAATAGCCAGACTTTGCATTTCTTTTCAAACAGGACCAGGTCATTTATAATAGGGGTTAATTAATGAATGATCCCTCCAGTTGTCCAGTTCAGTGCGGTACACGGCTTAACTTGGAGAGAAAGTATATTTCATAGAATGGGTAGATGCTGACTGAAAAATGTATCTATTCTCCTTGTCATATCTATTTGTAGTGGTAGAATTAGATCTCTGACCCAAGCGTTAACTGGACTGTTTCACCTTTGGAAATATAACAGGTTTTAGCCTACTAGATATTTTACAGCCCTATAAGCAAGACACAGATAACCTTTAACTTAGCGACATACAAAACAGTTCAGAACAGGAAGTGCAATAAAATTATTTCAGTAAAGTGCATCTCAAAAAGGAAAACAGTTATAAGCATGATTGCCACATTGTATTACAAAAGATTGTGGTAGGCATCAAGAAATGACTACAGCAGTCAGCAACATTACACATATATATGAAAGAATAACAACAGACTGACCTATGTTCCTCTCCTTCTATACTGCAAAAAATTCAAAATCCAACACATGCATATGTCTCATAGGTTCATAGGTTCATACTAGGCTATCTGTCCTAGGGCATTTATAAGCCTAGCCAGAATGTGTTTGGCTTTCGCCACCCATTTTAAATTTATTTTGCTATGCCCTTTTTCGAGGTTAGTATACTGTGCCTCTGTCTAACAGTGACACAGAAGTGATACCCGGGGTAAACCTACGATCTCCCATCCACTCATCAAGATTCCTCTTGAAGAGAGTCAATGAGGGACTCTGCCTAACCTGGACTGGGATTTTATTCCAGAGTGAAGGGAGCCTCTGGGTTATGAATCTGTCCCTCCAGCATGTCCTATTTATTTTAGTGCTGAGGTTCAAGTCTCTCGAGCGCATAGCTCGATGGGATTTAGATTTTCTGAGGTGCAGCATGTCCATTAATTCCGGGTTGGACATGGCTTTATACGTCAGGCACAGATCGCCTCTGAACAGGCGGTATGCCACTGAGTAGAGCTGGAGTTTCTTTAACCGGGCAGCATATGGCATCTGTTTGAGCCCTTTGATCCTCTTGGTGAGGTACTTTTGGGGTCTTTCCAGTTGCTGCAGGTGTCTGGTAAGGTACATCCCAAAAGGGGCATTGTACTCAATTATGGGCCTGATGAGGGATAAGTAAAGAGGCACGATGACCTCCCCTGATCTAGATGTGAATCCCTTCATGATTAGGTGGGCTATATAAAATGTTTTTCTAACCACTTTGGCCACGTGGTTTTCAAATGAGAGATTGCTATCACCTTGGGTCCCCAGGTCCCTAATTACTTCTTCTGTACT
>NC_056746.1:1367591535-1367624035 GCF_019279795.1 Protopterus annectens
GTCACTGGACTGTTGTTATCTGCAGCTACTGTCAGTCTAATGAAACTAAAGTATTGAAACTGGACTTTTTAAAATTAAAACATATTTTTACTGAAATCACAAAAAAAAAGAAAGATTTCCACATTCGGCCGGTCCCCCATACCACTTTACTATGCAAAAGCCACAACCAGACAACAGCGGAGTCCACAGATTGAGTGATCATTAAAAAAAGCAAACAGACCACCTGTAACAAACATAACACATATCGTAGAATGTTAAGTTTCAGCCTCCATTAAATCAGCCAACAAAAATCACACAAAACACAACTATTTAACTGTTGTGAAGGCTGTCTTTTAGTTTATTGGATACAAACAACTGCAGTTTGAAAAAAGTATTTTAGTTTATGAGATGCCCTCTGAAAACCTTAATGCGGTCAGAATTGCTTAGCTAAAGATGAAAAGTGAAATACAGTTGACAGGACATGAGCATCTTAAAAATAATAAAAATGCTGTGTTGCTGTTCTGTTATACCAACATCAGAGACCAAGGAGTACAAAGGCATATATCTTCCTTCATATATCTGGCAGTACCTTAAGATTAGCACTTAGACATTCACTGGTGCAAATGCAGAAAGTGTGCGAAATGCTTGACATGGCCAATAATCTATAAACAGAGCTTTGTGGGTTTTGGAACTCTATACTGCAATATTTGAGAAGAGAAACATGATGGGCAATGAACTTTCTTGTTGTTGTTTCTCTGCTGGTTGTTACCCTTTTTATTATCTTAGCACCGGCTAAAAAGAAAAAGAAAACACTAAAAGAAGAAAGGTATTTTCATTGTAGACCACAAGGGATTTAAGATATATTTATTTTATCTTTAAGCCAACAATGCAGTCTATGCTGTTCTATGAATCAACTTTCAGAAACATGAAGTGCACACTGCCCTTCTTTTAGCCTTGTTGCATTTAGCAGATTGCTATGGCAAGCTACATTTTCAGATCACATGAAACATTCTGCTGATAGTGTTTCATCTACTTTAAATCATTAAGGAGGTGGGAAGAAAGGAATTTTCAAATGAATGAGGAATCTTACAGATTCAAATTTCATCTCACTTTTTTGGAAAGCTGTCATTAAATTAGTTAAAATACTGTTTGCATCTTATATATCACATACTGTCTGACAAGATAAGATAGTACTTGCATGTTTAGGTATGCCATTCATAATCATATACTTTTCTTGCAATGAAAATTTAATGTAATTGTTTTCTGCCATACCATTTCAACCAAATCAAGTTTTATGAAAATCATTTGAAGATGCTTATTACTTACAAGGCCATTACTTCTAGACAATAAACTGAAGGAATCTTTAGAAAATGATGCTTGTATTCAAATCTAGTTTAAACCTAACCCAATAAAAAAAATTCAGTGTAGGATATTTCAATGGTTAGACAGGATGAAAGTGAACATTTTTACAGCAAAAAAAAAAAAAAATATATATATATATATATATATATATATATATATATATATATATATATATATATATATATATATATATATATATATATATATATATATATATATATATATATATATATATATACATATATAGATAGTCCGAATCCACAATAACTGAATGCACTTAACAAAAGCACTTTCACCGAAAAAGCGCTTTCGTTAAAGTCCATTCGAAAAAAAAAAAAAAAACAATAAATCTTCTTTTATGCTGGGGTCTAGCCCCCCTGCACCCCCATGTGGGGGGCAGTGCCCCCCACCCCCTACTTTTATATTCTCACTCCGAGGTCACACTACAGTGGGGAAAAGGGAATTCTCCCTTAACCGCACCGTAGTGCGACCGGCACAACCAGCATACATAACCGAAAGTGCTGCTTCAGTGAACAGCACTTTCGGTTAAGTATGTTCAGTGATTTCTGCTTTGGCAGAAAGTGCCGTTGGGATCTGTACAGATCTCGTATATATATATATATATATATATATATATATATATATATATATATATAGATATATATATATATATATATATATATATAGATATATATATATTATACTTCAAAACATTTAAAATTCATAACATCTAAATTCAAAACATTGAGAACACAACATGTAAAACCCATAACATCAAATTTCATAACATCAAATCTTTGCATCACAACATCGTACAATGCAAATCACATACAAATAACACTTTTTACTACACCCCCTCTGCCCCCCACATCCCCTGTAAATTAAATATACCAACTCCAAGATCGCACTACAGTGGGAAAAAGTTAATTTCCTAACCCCACTGTATTGCAATCACTATAAAATATTTACACATAATGTCTATAACACATACCCGTATAGCCTAAAAGCCACATACAGAGTGGCAAAATAAAATACTATATAAATAGTGTAAATTCCTACACTATATAAATAAGAACTACAACATCTCATACTGATACCACAAGAATAACAGATTAAACTATAACATTTACATGTTTCATGATACACTATTCCATATTATACATTTTCGATGTTATGAAATTCAGTTTTATGAGTTTTAGATTTTTTGAGTTTTAGTTTTGTGGTCTTGATGTTTTGAATTTAGATACTATGAGTTTTAGATGTTTTGAAGTGTAACCATATATGTATTTATGGTTTGCAATCACTTACCTGAATGGCAGTTAGTTGAATGGCTAATTGTTTAATTCATGGTTTTCAAGGGGCAGGAAACCAAATTAAGAGTGGTCGACCACGTTTAGCCAAGTTGCATAGTGCACACGACCTTTCAGGATGCAACGTACTTAGACTTCACACTTCAGTGAGGAACAGGGAATTAGCCCAGTTCCTCACTGTAGTGTGATGTTGGAGTTGGTATATTTAATATGCAGAGGGTGTGGGGTGCAGGGGTGGCATAGCCCCTTGCAAAATAGTAGAATTAACATACTATTGAATGTAAAGTTCAACAGTATGTTACTGTGCATAGCAGTAGGTGAGTGATGTCACCTACTGCTATGTCGAATACATCGAACCATGGAGTTCGATGTATTCAGTTTCATTGTGGGTTACTATTCGGAATTTCGGATTCAACATTGAAGGTCGACATTGTAAAGATTCGACCGATGTTGATTCGACATTCCCATAGTAAACCATAGATATATATATATATATATATATATAGATCTAGGACGTTTGCTCGACTCAAACGAACGAAATCCAAATGGCCGGGCATACTTACGTGAAAGTGCTTTTCACCGAAGAAGCACTTTTGCGTAAGTATGACTGTTGCCGAAGCTGTACTACAGTGTGGGTAAGGGAAATTTCCCTTTTCTCCACTGTAGTGCGGTCTTGGAGGGAGAATATTAAAGTGTGGGGGGCACAGTAAATGTAGGTTTTTTTTTTTTTTTGTCACACGCTTTAACGAAAGTGCTTTTTCGATAAAAGCGCTTTTGTTAAAGTGTATTCGGGTTTTATGGATTCGGACATTTGCTCAGTCTAGCAAACATCCTTGATCCATACACACACACATATATATATATATATATATATATATATATATATATATATATATATACATACATTATTCATAAATGTTTAAATATGAAACTGCAAATAAAATACCTAAACTGCATATAGAAAAACAAAGTGATTAGTATCACAAAAAGCTATTTACAATGAGTCAGGGGTGCTGGGTCTTTTCTCCTCAGTTTTAATACATTAAACATCACCCTTTTACATTTTCCATAAATAACAGGTTAAATACACACACACACACACACACACCCACACACACACACACACACACACACACACACACACACACACACACACACACACGGATTGGCTTACTTTTATCGAATGGCACTACTGTCGACATGAATAATGTCAGCACCAAATGACTGATATCTTGCATATTAACATACAAGAAGTTTTACACAGGAAGGCAGAACAAAGACCACACACCACGTACTTAATAGCAAACAATAAAATTTAATTGAGTGCGCTTTCATCAAAAGTCTTTTTCAGAATGAAGGTCAGAGGTTATACTGAAGAAGTCTATTGACAAAAGCGCGCTCAATTAAATTTTATTGTTTTCTACTAAGTGCATGTGCGTGGTCTTGGTACAGCCTTCCTGAGCAATGTTTCTAGTTTTTGTATTTGGATTTGGATTCGGTGTTCATATTGACATACTACTAAGCATGTGCCAAGCATCGATCTCAGAGCATGCAAAAAACTTAACATAAAATTAAAAAGAAAACATCATTTTACCCCCCATGTGAGGTGCTAAACCCTGCACAACTCCTGGTAACTAAATACTCAAGATTGCATAGTTTTCATTGAAAGGGCAAATTCCCAACCCTTGAGAATCATTTCATGTGGTACCTTTGTTGACAGGTGTCAACCACCTGTCTTGTCTGCCAAATAGTGTAGACAAAAGTGCTTTGAGTGGCTTTAAGCAGCAAAAGAAGAACCTGTCTCTTTGTGCATGCACAAGCATACATACATACATGCATACATAGATGCATATATACATGCATACATTGTTTATTTGAAGAGAGATATTTCACTGAGGAAGACTGATGCATCATACTCTAGAGTGCAAAGGTTATGTTATAGGTGTACTTAAATATTTTTTATAATTTCTAATGTACTAGCATGACTAAGTTACCAAATGCCCTAAAGTTTTTGTTCCTAGTGCCACACTTTACGCAGTTGTACTTTTCTAGTTTCTTTTCTTTTTGCCTGACCCGCATACTTCCTGCCACATCTGGGAATTCTAGGAATGCTGTATTTCATTGCCATGTGTAATGTCTATGTCCTGCCTCCTCCCACCTCTGGGAGTGCTGTACCTCACTGCCATGTGTGTTGTCTATGTCCTGCGTCCTCCCACCTCTGGAAGTGCTGTACCTCACTGCCATGTGTAATGTCTATGTCATGCATCCTCCCGCCTCTGGGAGTGCTGTACCTCACTGCCATGTGTGTTGTCTATGTCCTGCGTCCTCCCACCTCTGGAAGTGCTGTACCTCACTGCCATGTGTAATGTCTATGTAATGCATCCTCCCACCTCTGGGAGTGCTGTACCTCACTGCCATGTGTAATGTCTATGTAATGCATCCTCCCACCTCTTGGAGTGCTGTACCTCACTGCCATGTGTGTTGTCTATGTCCTGCGTTCTCCCACCTCTGGAAGTGCTGTACCTCACTGCCATGTGTAATGTCTATGTCATGCATCCTCCCGCCTCTGGGAGTGCTGTACCTCACTGCCATGTGTAGTGTCTATGTCATGCATCCTCCCACCTCTGGGAGTGCTGTACCTTGCTGCCATGTGTATTGTCTATGTGTCCATTGCTGACATTGATTCCTTTCATTCCATACTTTGTCTCTTACTCTAACTAAGTCTGGCATCTCTCTGTGCTGTTGGATTTTTATCTTCATGCTTCACCTTGCTCCATGTCCACTGTTCAGATACTCAACTGTCCTGCCTCTGGCCACTTGATGTACCATATTTACTCCCTTTACTGTCTACTGCATTTATTTCAAATACATCAACTGCCTGTAGTCATATGCTCTGTCTCAGAGACTCCTTGCAACACATGCCAAAGTCAAACCATTCTGAGTGAATGACTCCTGTTTTCTTTGCTACATTCATAGGTTCATAGGTTCATATATTAGTACTAAACTAACTGCCCTTGTGATCCATTTTAAGCTTAGCCAGTTATCCCTTGTGAGACTCAAACCCTGCACCTTGTGTTTGTAAGGCAAACACCTTAACCATTAGGCCACCCTCCCAACCCCAGGACTGCAACATGCTCTCATATACTGTCCACTTGTATATATCTACAACATTGCGCAATGGTAGTAGGAAACAGAAGTTGGCATAAAACATAAACAATAAATTATGGGACAAAACTCCTGTGGACATCAGCATCTAGCTGTCTTGTTCATGAGCAGGTTACATAATGCAGTACATTTAGTAAGCATAATAACTCAGTTATTAACTGCAGCTGTGGAAACAGCCATCTCCACTATTTCTTATTGAGCCAGAGCTTTATTTGTGGAAATAAAAGCAGAAAAAGAGAAGACAGTGACTCTGTATCATGGGAGAGTATACTGTGTGGTGTCACACCAATTATTTAGGCAGGCGGTACTAGAACACCTGTTTACTGCACCTCCCATGGTGTCTGCACCAGGACAGACAATTTCACAGACAAGTACTAGCCAATAAAAGCTCAGTGCATTCTCCTTACATATAAAATGAAAAGTACTACATAAATTTAATCAAACTACTTGATTAATAATACAGACCCTCCTTGGAATATTTTAAGTGACTGAGATACTTATTATTAAGAATTAACACAACTGTGGTGAGTTTTGTGTCATATCATTACATCTCTGTTTCTAGGACATAATTTTTATAATACAGATTAACAAAAACAAAGAAAACATAATGTTCTCTTATGATTAGTGATCAGCACACACACACACACACACACACAAAAGACAAAACCAAGGTGATCACCATGCTGGCTATCATAAAAGTCTTCTTTAATAAAAATGAGAAATAAAAACTTGAAATGACAGGATAAGCACTTTCAGGTTAAAGCCTTCTTCAGATATATGTATATACTGACGGCGAAGTGGTTAAGTGGTTAATGTTGTCACCTCACAGCAAGAGGTTCTCTGGTTAAATTTGCAGCTGGGGTGCCTTCTGTGTGGAGTCTGCATGTCCGCCCTACATTCATGTGGCGTTTTGTAAATGACCAGATCAAGTGTGAAAGAATAAGTGTTCTATGCCTGACACAATGTCTGGAAAGATGGGTGGAGACATAAGCCCTGTTATGTGACTCTTAGTAGAACCTCAGTTCTGAGACTCGGACTTTACAACGAGAGTGGATGAGACAAGTCAGGACACCTAGGATAAGGCTGTAGGGTTGGTTACTACTACTCATGGCTATTGTACACCATGCCATAGGAGTGGACATACTGACCACAGTCACTACAGTGATGAGAGAGCTCTTGTTATCCTGAACTCTGACTGTAGTCCTCCTTCCTATATGTTTCTCTTTTAAAATCCATTACATTTACATTCCTCTAGAATCCAGGGATACTTTTTTACAGGCCTAAATAACTTTAAATCTGGAAAGATGGATATTGGCTATAGCAGTGATTAGTTTATATTCCAAATAATAGATTAATTCCACAAAGTAAAATATGTAGAGTCAAACAACTGCAATTTCTCTTCTAATCATCGTTGACTCAGTTTTTGACTTATTCCCCTTAAGATCAAATAAAAAAATGCATTATTAAAACTGGCAGGGGAAAAATAAATATCATCAACCATAAAGAATCATTTACCTATTAAATAATGTAATATAAATGTACATTCAAATTCTAGATATCAGTTTTCATGCAAAAATATTTCAATAATTTTTTAAGTTGAGTAATTCACTCAGGAAACACGTTTTTAAATACCATTTGCAAGATTATAAGGCCGAGATGCCTTTGAAAGTTTTCATTTTAATTCCTGTTTTAGTGAATTCATTAGAATCATGGAACCAAACTCCTATTTGTTGTTTTAGCAGGGTAAGCAAAATGATCCTTCACAGATCCTATTTATTCATAGCATAGACTACAAAGGCAAGAGTATGTATGTTATATATGGAGAGCTTGGAGTAGGCAATCAGCCAGATTGCCTTGGGGTGAAAGGAGGGAACCTGAGGGTTTGGCAAAATCTCACTCATGTATGAAGACTCATAGGTTCCACAGAGACAGAAACCAGTAATCAAGATCAAACCATAGGCTCTGAAGGTCAGAAGTAGAAGCCTTAATCATGGCAGCACTATGCTTCCGACTGAAGTCCACTGAATGTCTTACACCTGCTATTTGTTTAGTAAAAGTCTCAAAGCCTGTTTTACTGACCATATGTAATACAAGTCAATGTGGCAATAACTCAGGAAGGATATGGGTAATTCATGTTTTTACCCACGGTGGAGTGAAAGGAACATTGCTTGGTCACAAGGGCATAACCAAGTGGTTGAACTAAGTCACCCGTGGTTCTGTCATGGTGTATTGCTAATATACAATACCTTTATCTTGTAACTAAAGATCTTACATTTTTAACACAATGATATTCTATTGCATAAACTCAATTTCTTTTCAATTGCTCAGCTTAGATTCAAATCACTGGGGACAGCACAGCAATGCACTCCACAAGTGCACATCTATTTATGTGTACATGCTACATATTTACATACATCATATGACTGCTCATAGTATCACTGTAACTGTGGTAACTGATGGAAAGCATTAATAAACATTTTTATAATCTATAAAGTATAAGTATTACAACAAGGGAGGGTGCATAACATTGTCAATGCAATTTATATGTAGCTAGGAATTTCTGAAATCAGCAAAACATGAGTTAAGGATGTTTCATAACTTAGTAACAGGAAAAACATGTTGGGCATTATCTTAAATGTGTTTGACAGAGATATACTGCATTTGTACTCCCAGGTGTAATGCAGTGTATTTCAGTAGGAGGTAAAACCTTTCCAGGCTGTAATTTTCCTTAGGTGGTACCTGTCAAGCAAAAATTCATATGGAAACAGTACAAATTCTAAGCCACGTCTGACATTTATTAGATACCAAAACAGAAGTTTAATATCATAAAAAACTAGAAATTAAACATATTGTTGTCTTTATTATGTAGATAGGACTCATTAGACATAAATGCTAAACAAATGCATTGCTGTGCAACATCCATGTCATTGTGATTTCAATTATTTATACCCTTTTCATGGAAAATATATTGTTTTCTTCCTAAAGCTAATAATATAGAATTGCTGTTGCTGGGTGATGCGTGATCAGAAATTGAAAGATCTTCTCTTAAAGTAAAAGGGCTATAAAACAGCTCAGTGATTACTTGAACTCTAACAGGATTTGCCTCAGAAAATCAGTTCCAAGAAGAAAAATGTAAAAGACATGTCACGACAATGCAGTAATTTAAAATACAGTTACATTTCTTGTCCTTGCTCCAGGTATGTTTTAGGTTTTATAATGCAGATTCCTCATTAAAAGAATGCTTTAAAGGTTAGCTAGTAGTAGCTTTGCATTAGTGCTGAAGTTACTTACTATTTAATCTCATGAATCTTCTTCCATGAAGAGAATTCAATAAACTTGGTAACCTAGAAACAAAACTGGGAGATATATGGAGAACCTAGACATGCACTTCAATTTATTTGGCTATCTCCACCTAACTGCATGGTTGTCAGTTAATCAGTTTTCTATCACACTACCCCAGTTATTAAACCCACCTCCCAAATTTTTCACTTATACATTCACCTCCCCTTATAATAGACGTCACCGTCTCAGTGGAGTCGCCAATTTCTATGAATGAGGATAATTTGTGTGAGTGACCATATCTTCATATCATAACTATGATGAGGACTATGGTGAGTGATCAATCACAGGAGAGTTAAGTAAATTTCAATTATCCCACCCCATCCCAATGGTTCACATACTCTGCCACTCCGCTCTCCATCACCAGTTACATGAACACTTTATACCTATGCACAGCATATGCAATGAATCTGCTTTACTAGAATGTGCCAAAATTACAACAGAGATGACCAAATCCCCCCAACAAGATGGATGAACATGTGAACAGGCAATAGCTTGTCAGTCCCAACCACCTGACCTTCCACCAACTTTTCCCAATTCCTCCACCACCTGTCATTGTCCAATATCTGCACATTCTGATCACATTCAGGGCTTTATCTATCTGTACCAAAAATACAAATTAATGTCATTCTGTTTGGATTTTATTCCTTTTTGGAATAAAATGTATTCTATTTATGTGAATACAGATAAAATGGAAAGCATTACAAAGAAAGCATAACACTGATAAAAAAGTCACCCTTACATGTCTTTGCATCAGTTAATCAAATCTGTTTATTATCAAACAGAAATTTTCACAGGAAGCGTTTTGAAAAAGGCTAAAAGTAGCAGTTTTCTGAATAATATCGCACTGTGAGATTATCACACTCAGTTATTACTTCTGCGTAGTCAGGGCAACTTTTGAGATGATATTCTGGTATTAGGAAACAGGAGGTGCGGTGGCTCTAATCTTTTACATGAAAGCAGCAGTAGCTTGGCTTGCCATTTCATGTATTATTTTTCTCCAGTAACCTTTCGTGCAATAAATCAATGTTCTTTGCTAAGAACCATTTGCTGAAATGTTTATAGAATTTCTGTGAATTAGTATTTGGACTCGTGATCACAGCACATGGTCAGAAAATGGTTTGGGAAATCAAGTAAAACAATACTTGCTAGTAGGTGTGACTATTCCCAGACAACCATGACCAAGAGAAACGATATACTTTACTTTCCCTAACCATGAGTAAGATGTGGGTCTACAGACGATGATTGTCATGAAATAGAAGACATTCTTATCATAGCTAAAAATAAAGAAAGTGGTAACAATGTTTCCTCGGAAGCCTTTTGCTATAAAATTGCATTTATGTTTTCACATGAAAAACTTGTGTTTCATTGCTTAATTTGACATTAAAATATGTATCAACTGAATAAATGAGGTTTGGTAACAAACCAATTTGTCCAGGGACATCTTCAGAGTTGGGTCAGATAAATATATTGGTAGGAGTAAAGAGAGTGTGGGAGGAAAGGTGTAAATGCAGAGGGAATGAGATTTGGGAGGTAATGAGGTATGGGTAGGGAGTGGCTTAAGGGGTTTATGCAAGTGTAACTGAGCAAGGAATCACATACCAAGTTCCTTTAGTGGCAGCAATACTTACATGCAGATATTGGTGGTTTATAATACTTACATGCAGATATTGGTGGTTTATAATACTTACATACAGATATTGGTGGTTTATAATACTTACATAAAGATATTGGTGGTTTATAATACTTACATACAGATATTGGTGGTTTATAATACTTACATATAGATATTGGTGGTTTATAATACTTACATACAGATATTGGTGGTTTATAATACTTACATGCAGATATTGGTGGTTTATAATACTTACATACAGATATTGGTGGTTTATAATACTTACATACAGATATTGGTGGTTTATAATACTTACATGCAGATATTGGTGGTTTATAATACTTACATACAGATATTGGTGGTTTATAATACTTACATACAGATATTGGTGGTTTATAATACTTACATACAGATATTGGTGGTTTATAATACTTACATACAGATATTGGTGGTTTATAATACTTACATACAGATATTGGTGGTTTATAATACTTACATACAGATATTGGTGGTTTATAATACTTACATGCAGATATTGGTGGTTTATAATACTTACATACAGATATTGGTGGTTTATAATACTTACATACAGATATTGGTGGTTTATAATACTTACATACAGATATTGGTGGTTTATAATACTTACATGCAGATATTGGTGGTTTATAATACTTACATACAGATATTGGTGGTTTATAATACTTACATGCAGATATTGGTGGTTTATAATACTTACATACAGATATTGGTGGTTTATAATACTTACATACAGATATTGGTGGTTTATAATACTTACATGCAGATATCGGTGGTTTATAATACTTACATACAGATATTGGTGCTTTATAATACTTACATGCAGATATTGGTGGTTTATAATACTTACATACAGATATTGGTGGTTTATAATACTTACATGCAGATATCGGTGGTTTATACACAATACAAATAGCAAAAAATAACGATGCTGGATACTGCTCTGGATAAAGACAATTTAATATCACCGGACAATAAATATAAAAATGAGCGCTTTCGGGCAATGGCCCTTCATCAGATAAAAACAATACATTCTAAAAATCCTTTTAAAAACATTGATAGCCAATCAGTGTTCAGTAAAACACCCGCCTTTTACTCAGTGTAGGTTTTAAAGGAACAACATCGTTTAAGCCTGGTTCCCTATGTGCTGTCAGTTCAAGAATCCACTTAGATTCAGCTAGTTCAGTATTCAACTTGATATCACCCCCCCTGTTGGTCAATTTTAAATTCACAATGACCCTAAACATAAACTTATGCGTAGGGTTGTCCTTGACATGCCTAAACAGGGCGTTATGTTCATCATTATTCCTTATACTAAATGAGTGTTGAAAAATTCTTGTTTTTAACATTTGGTTGGTTTTCCCAACGTAAAAACAATTGCACGAATTGCATTCTGCTATATATACTAAATCTGTAGTCCGACAACTAGCCTTACCCTTAAACTGATAAACCTTCCCACTAATGGGGTGTTTGAACTCAACCCCTTTCTTAATACTGCCACAGGCTTTACAACAGCCACATGGTATAGTTCCTGCCTTCCCCTTTCTTAACCTAGCGTCAATGGTAGTAGACATCTCCTTGCAGAGTATGTCCTTTAGGTTCCTATTTCTCTTGTAAATAAAATTGGGGCTAGGTCCAGCTAATTCTTTTAAGCTATCATCGCTAGTTAGAATGTTCCAATTATCACGTATTATGTTACTAATACCTTTTATGTCACTACCATAGGTCAACGCTACTTTATGTCTATCATAACTGGCCCTCCTACCCACTCGTTCCAGTTCTACATTATCTGTACGGTCCAGCCAGGGTCTATATCTATTAGCTCTAAGTGGCTTTGTCCTCTTAATAGCTTCCCTCACCATTCTCTTATCATAACCTCTATTGGAAAAACAACTGCTTAGATAATCAACCTCCATTTCATACTCAGCTTCATCCTTCACTATCCTAGACACCCTACCCATTTGACCTTTCACCACATTGGTAAAGGTGTGTCTAGGATGCATGCTGTCGTAAGACAACAAAGTGTTACGCCAGCATTCCTTCCTATGCATCCTTGAGGTGAAGCCTTCTGTATTTTGGGTTAAGCAGACATCTAAGAAATCTATTTCAACCCTAGATGTTTATACACTAAACCTAAAGAAAGTGGTGGTGGAGTGGAGATAATCTATGAAACAGTTCAGTTCATTTCTATCCCCATTCCATAAAACAAAAATATCATCTACAAAACGTAGATAAAGGGATAGATGTTTCTTCCATACATTATCATTAAATACAAATGACTTCTCCCAATATGTAAGGACGAGATTTGCATAAGTATTGGCACAGGGGGTGCCCATTGCTATCCCCTGTGCCTGTCTATATGCAAAATCTCCTCCTAGGAAAATGTTATTCTCCAATACTAGTTTTAACAGCTCTAGAATCAAACCTATCTTAGCACTGGTGAATCTTTTAGCAGTTAGAAGCTCCTTTAACGCCAAAATCCCATAATCATTATAGACCGATAGTTTCGGGAAGGGGATGGGTCACTGAGAATATATCCATCTGGCTGGAAGTAACACTTAGACCCCTAGTGGATGAACAGGCATATATTTTAAAGGATACAGGGCATTATCTGAGCCTGATTGGTAACATCAGTAAGGAGAATTTGACAGGTGACTATCTGATGGCCACCCTCGATGTAAATAACCTTTTCACCATAATTAATAATGATTATGCAAATCTCGTCCTTACATATTGGGAGAAGTCATTTGTATTTAATGATAATGTATGGAAGAAACATCTATCCCTTTATCTACGTTTTGTAGATGATATTTTTGTTTTATGGAATGGGGATAGAAATGAACTGAACTGTTTCATAGATTATCTCCACTCCACCACCACTTTCTTTAGGTTTAGTGTAAAAACATCTAGGGTTGAAATAGATTTCTTAGATGTCTGCTTAACCCAAAATACAGAAGGCTTCACCTCAAGGATGCATAGGAAGGAATGCTGGCGTAACACTTTGTTGTCTTACGACAGCATGCATCCTAGACACACCTTTACCAATGTGGTGAAAGGTCAAATGGGTAGGGTGTCTAGGATAGTGAAGGATGAAGCTGAGTATGAAATGGAGGTTGATTATCTAAGCAGTTGTTTTTCCAATAGAGGTTATGATAAGAGAATGGTGAGGGAAGCTATTAAGAGGACAAAGCCACTTAGAGCTAATAGATATAGACCCTGGCTGGACCGCATAGATAATGTAGAACTGGAACGAGTGGGTAGGAGGGCCAGTTATGATAGACATAAAGTAGCGTTGACCTATGGTAGTGACATAAAAGGTATTAGTAACATAATACGTGATAATTGGAACATTCTAACTAGCGATGATAGCTTAAAAGAATTAGCTGGACCTAGCCCCAATTTTATTTACAAGAGAAATAGGAACCTAAAGGACATACTCTGCAAGGAGATGTCTACTACCATTGACGCTAGGTTAAGAAAGGGGAAGGCAGGAACTATACCATGTGGCTGTTGTAAAGCCTGTGGCAGTATTAAGAAAGGGGTTGAGTTCAAACACCCCATTAGTGGGAAGGTTTATCAGTTTAAGGGTAAGGCTAGTTGTCGGACTACAGATTTAGTATATATAGCAGAATGCAATTCGTGCAATTGTTTTTACGTTGGGAAAACCAACCAAATGTTAAAAACAAGAATTTTTCAACACTCATTTAGTATAAGGAATAATGATGAACATAACGCCCTGTTTAGGCATGTCAAGGACAACCCTACGCATAAGTTTATGTTTAGGGTCATTGTGAATTTAAAATTGACCAACAGGGGGGGTGATATCAAGTTGAATACTGAACTAGCTGAATCTAAGTGGATTCTTGAACTGACAGCACATAGGGAACCAGGCTTAAACGATGTTGTTCCTTTAAAACCTACACTGAGTAAAAGGCGGGTGTTTTACTGAACACTGATTGGCTATCAATGTTTTTAAAAGGATTTTTAGAATGTATTGTTTTTATCTGATGAAGGGCCATTGAAAGCCATTTTTATATTTATTGTCCGGTGATATTAAATTGTCTTTATCCAGAGCAGTATCCAGCATCGTTATTTTTTGCTATTTGTGTGTTCTGATTTCTACGATAACTGGATTTTGGCTAGCAAAGACCTTTTCATTCTGCTTTGATTATACACAATACAGTGATAAGATGATCAGCTTTAATAATTGGCTTAAATTCTGGTGTCATTCAAAGGGGATCCAATGTCTGTCTGCCTGGGATGACATGCTGGACAAGCCACGCTGCTTCGCAAGGGACGGCTTGCACCTGTCACCCCTGGGCTTCCGGATATTGGCAAAGGCTCTTGCCACCCCCATAGTGCCTTTTTTAGGCAAGGCTCAAATTCTAAACCTACCACCCTAGAACACCAAAAAGGAAAAAAACTAAGGGTAATGCTGCTCAATGCCAGAAGTCTCAATCTCAAGATGCACGCACTCGAGGCCCTTCTCAATATGGAGAACATCGATGTCTGTGCTGTGACAGAAACCTGGTTCAAGGCTCCTGAGAGCACCCCAGCACTAACAGGTTTCACCTCATATCATGCCCGGCCCCAAAATCCGGACAACACCAAGAAAGGAGGGGTGTCCATATTCATAAAGGACACCCACACCTCAAGGTTGGTGGCAACGACGATGCATCGGAGACCATCCAGGTGCAATTAACCATAGGCAAGACTGCTCTGCAATTTGTAGCATGTTACAGGCCACCCTCTCAAACTCAGGAACCTCACATGGCCTTCCTGAAAACATTGAGGGGATAAATGTATCTCCAAACACCATCATACTAGGTGACTTCAACTACCCTAATATAGACTGGGAACACTACTCAAGCCCGAACACTCTAACCCAAAGATTCCTGGAGTTCATAAACTCAAATGCCATGGAACAACTAGTCACCATCCCCACAAGAGGTGAAAACATACTTGATCTCATCATCACGAACATGGGATCAAAATGTTCAACACCGAAGTATACCCCTCACTGGTGAGATCAGATCATAAACTAATCTCGCTGGAGGTCCTCATCCCCCCACCTGAAACAAAAAGACCACAGTGAAAACTTCTCAAAAGCCGATTTCACACTTCTAAAAACTAGTGTGGTCTCCTTTAAGGCCCCTGAGCCAGTGGTAAACATTACTCAAACCACTGAATCACTTACAAATGCCTTCTACCAGCACCTACAGGACTGCATGGATCAGGCAATCCCAAACAAAACTAAGACTCTCTGTACCAAAGGCAAGCGTCCAGTCTGGTGGACCCCAGCCATAAACAAGCTCTACAACAAAAGGAGGAAGCTACTACAAGATAGAGCAAAATCCTTGAAAGGTAAGACACCTTTGATCATTATAAGTAACAAACTAAGAGCTCTCATAAAATCATCCAAGGCAAATTTTGAGAGAAAAATCGCCAAGGACTCTAAAGACAATCATAAGGCCTTCTTTAGCTATGTTAGAAACCTAGGAGGAAACTCCCAGATATGCTCAGAATTAGTTCAAAATGATGTGAAAATTACTGAACCTACACACATTGCTAACATACTGGCTGACAGGTTTAGTGCAAACTTCTCCCCCCCCCCAAAAGGAGACATATCTATTCCAGAGGATTGTAGCCCCCCAACAATCTCCAACGCCCAGGTGAGAACTGCCCTCACTAAGGCAAAAAACACAGCATCCATGGGACCGGATGGTGTCCCCGGCTGTGTGCTTCATGAACTCAACGAGGAATTAAACCCACAGTTAGGACAGCTGTTTAATCTTAGCCTCACCTCAGGATACGTACCCAAGGAGTGGAGCACGGCGACTGTGGTCCCACTTCATAAGGGCGGTGCCTCCACAGACCCTGGAAATTACCGCCCCATTAGCTTGACAAGCCTTATCTGCAAAGCCATGGAGAGGATCATAATGGAACTCATAAATAAAGACATAGGGAACTTGCAGACTTTGGATCCAACCCAGTTTGGCTTTGTCAAGGGCAGATCCTGCCTCTTAAACTTGGTTGACTTTTTCGAGACAGTCACCAAGGCCATTGATGAGGGAAAGGCAGTCCATACAGCCTACCTCGACCTGGCAAAGGCCTTCGACACAATACCCCACTCAGGTATCATCGGAAAACTCATCAGCTTGAATGTAAACCCATACATCACAAGATGGGTTGCAAACTGGCTAAGCGACAGAACCCACAGGGTCAGAGTTGCTGGAGCCATGTCAGACTCAAAGCCTGTCACAAGTGGTGTCCCACAGGGCTCAGTCCTGGGTCCACTCTTGTTCGGCATCTACTTTTCTGAAGTACAAGCAAACACAGGAGGGTTATGGCTGACAAAGTTTGCAGATGACTGCAAACTGGGCGCCATAGTCGAAAACACATGTGACACAGATATCCTCCAGAAGGGCCTCACAGAAATGGATAACTGGTGCCAGAGCCATGGCCTGAAGTTAAACGCCAAAAAATGCATAGTCATACCCTTCGGAAAACAAGGTTACCCCTAGCTACCATATAGGTGACAATCCACTGAGCACAGAAAAGTCATCAGGGATCTGGGGACCCAAGTTGACAGTAGTCTTCGCTTGACACTCATGTTGCTAAAGTAGTTAGGAAAACCTTCTATATCGCCCACCTGATCATGAAGGGATTCACATCTAGATCAAGGGAGGTCATCGTCCCCTGTACTCATCACTCATTAGACCTATGATTGAGTACAATGCCCCATTCGGAATGTATCTGACCAGACACCTGATGCAGCTTGAAAGGCCCCAAAAGTTCCTCACCAAAAGGATAAAGGGTCTCAAAAATATGTCTTATGCTGCCCGACTGAAAGAACTCCAGCTTTATTCAGTCTCATACCGCTTGCTCAGAGGTGACCTGTGCCTGACATATAAGGCCATGTCAAACCCAGATTTGATGAATATGCTTCACCTCAAAAAATCTAGATCCCTCAGAACCACAAGGGCAGGAGACTTAAACCTTGACACGGTTATAAAGAGAACGTGTTGGAGGGACAGATTCATCACCCAGAGACTCCCTATGCTGTGGAACAAAATCCCGGTACATGTGAGGCAGAGCACCTCGCTGGCCTTGTTCAAGAGGAATCTTGACCAATGGATGGGAGATCGCAGATATACCCCAGGGATTACTTCAGTGTCACTGCTTGACAGAGGCACAGAAAAATGATAGGCATAGTTTTTATTCAAACTAAAGGGGTGGCGAAAGCCACATAACTATGGGCTAGGCTTATAAATGCCCTTGGGCAGATAGCCTAGTATGAACCTATGAACCTATGAACCTATAATACTTACATACAGATATTGGTGCTTTATAATACTTACATGCAGATATCGGTGGTTTATAATACTTACATACAGATATTGGTGGTTTATAATACTTACATGCAGATATTGGTGGTTTATAATACTTACATACAGATACTGGTGCTTTATAATACTTACATGCAGATATTGGTGGTTTATAATACTTACATACAGATATTGGTGCTTTATAATACTTACATGCAGATATTGGTGGTTTATAATACTTACATACAGATATTGGTGGTTTATAATACTTACATGCAGATATTGGTGGTTTATAATACTTACATACAGATACTGGTGCTTTATAATACTTACATGCAGATATTGGTGGTTTATAATGATAGCAGTTTGAGTGATCTTTTATGGGTGAAAGGTGGATACAGGGTCCCCAGATTAGTCAGCTAGCTTAATGCAGGTGGTAAGGGGTGGGTATAGTGATCGATTTGTGCAATACACACAGCATAAGGGTTTTGATTCCCCTATTTAATTGGTATTGTGTCTAACTGCATTTGTAGAATGTGGGGATTTGAAAGCATTTGTGTTGCAGCTTGACTGACCAAATGTTCTTGGCGATGTGAATCATTATGTTACTATAGGGGGTTGAACATCTGACTGGTAGCTCCATAACTGGGGGGATTTAGATTGATACCTATAAACTTTGCAATTTTCATGGCAGCAAGGTGCTTAATTTGTTTTCTTTTGCAGATGATGGAGGAACAGGATTTCTGGCAAAGATGGTGAAGGACTCAGTTTGTATCAGCTGGTGGGCTTGAAGGAAGCAGATTGGACAGGTGATTTTGCTGTTGGAGACTTTGGACATTTGGTGTGGAAAGCTGTGAGGCTGTAGGTAACTACGTGATTCCAGGTGCTCATTTAGACAAGTAAGAGTTGGTATGGTTTGAGATTACTGTGGTGAGAGGTATGCTTGAGGTAAATTAGGGGCATGGTGTAGCAGGTGTTTAGTTAGCACTAAGGGAATTTTGGGGAAGAACCTAGGTGGGGTGGAATTAACAACAGCTGAGGTTGGGTTGGTTTTGGGGTTGGCGGGTAATCAGGTTGTTGGTAATTTTAATATGGTAAGTACACAGTTAGGCATGTCATATTTGGGTGGAGCTTTTGGGTGCATTTACAGTTATCTATTCAGGTTACTGTGTGGGTAGAGGGAGCATGATTTGATCTGATGCTAGGGAGCTGATATGGTTCATAGTGCATGGTAAGTACTGGTAATATCTCATACTAGGTTAGGGTTTAGATTGAGTACCACAAGAACCATTTCATTTATGCTTGAGGGAATTTGTAGGTAATGATTCTGGAAGCATTGTAGGCATGAAGGTGTTTTTGGTATAATTTGGGAGCAGGGTGCTTTGTTTATATAGGTGATAGAGGGTTTAAGCAAGGCATGCTTTTGGAGTTTTACACAAGTCGGCATGTTCTGCTTCTTTGTGTCATGGCTAGGGTTTTAGCCAGGAGGGACTTTAGGAGATACTGACTTGGGGGGGGAGGGGGGTTAAGGTTATGCAGGTGTTAGATGTTTTTAGCAGTCAGCACTTTAATCAGGAGCACAGTATTATGCTATTGTAAATTTGGTTGTTTTTCAGTGGTTTGATGGGTGAGCTTGGATTGAGTGGGTAGAGGGACAGACGTTGGCTATTGTAAGATGGGTTTTGTGTGATGATTGATCTTCGGATTTGAGTTCAAGGGATTATAGTTTCTGTGGCATTTCTTATGGTTATAGGTATTCACTATGGAGATGTTTTCAGGATCAGCAAAGGTGAGGATGGCTTCAGGTGCTGTGCTTGTATCATATAGTTTGAGTGATGGTTGGATGGCTCTTGGACTATTATTATATAAGGCTGCCATTATGGGTTAGTTGCATAAATACCATGATGGCCACTTAAAACATTTTATGTTTATAATGGACAGTTAGTGTGATGTCAGGATTGTTATTGCACTGACCTTAAATGGATTTCATTTGGTTATTACAATCATTTTGGTAGTAAAATGGGGATGCAAGGTGGCTTGAGGGTAGTCAGTCGTCTCTGTGTAATTTTAGTGGTGTTGAGCTTAGGGTTTGGTTGTCCAATTGGCTGGTAATGTCTTTTGAATCCTTGTGAGGTGCCCATTGGTCATGAGGTACAATTATTTAGTTTGTGTGGTTATGCTGGGTTATGAGTTTATGGTTTGTTATGTTAGCATAGGAAGGGGATCAGTGGTTGTTTTCAGTTGTTTGGGTAACTGGTATTTTGTTAGTTATGTGTTAGCACTTTAGGAGGTGATGACATGGAATTATTTTGGTTAGTGAGGATGGGGTACACCGAATGATGTTTGGTCTAATGACTTAATGATGGTTGGGTTATTGAAATTCTATTGGAGAGAGGGGGAACAGCCTTGTTAGGCTGGTGGGTGGAGAAGGGGGACAGGGATACTCTCTTCTTTTTCCCCCTCTGGTTTTGGATGGTCATTCCAATGAATTGGAAAAGGAAAGTGACTCGATAAATAAGCAAGTGGGGATAAGGATGCTGCTTATTTGGTTGAATGTTAATTCAATAAGTAAAATAAGTGGGATGTGCAATTCAATAAATGGTAAATGAAGTGAGTAGTGGGATGCTGCTTACTGGGCCAGGATAACCAAGGTCATGCTGTCCTGATTCACATTACATGGATATGGATGTTGGAATTCAATCAGCTATATTGTGTTTCAGTTGTAGTTAATAAATATTGGTTAACAAAGTTATGTTTATGAAAGTTTAATAAAGGTAATCAAATGTCATTTGGTGTGATGTGTTTATTGAAGGGGACCAGGACAACGTAGTTTGGGATTTCAGCCGATATAAACTAAGATATATTTTAGTAATGCTACTCCTCTCTGTTGTAAGCCATAAACAATGGTTCATTCATGACATATTTGTAAGAATATGTTCAGTCTTAAATAGGTTTTGTATATATCTCAAAATCTTAATATGCACGATCAAAAATGTCAAACCTGCATGAAGTAGACAGTATAAAGACTTCATGAGATAAAGCAACATAACATTACATCTTTTCACAGTAAAGTAAAGAAATTAATAAAACAACTTTGTATTGTCATGGTGTGATTATTCCCTCTGCAGTACTCATATATATTTATAAGTTGTGGCTTAGAAAAAAAATAGCTAACTGCAATACAAACTCTACAAGAAGAGACTCTGAGAGTTTTCATTATGCAAAGGCTTCAAAACAGAATGGAAAGTGTAATGTATACCCAATTATAGAAACAATGTCTACATTGTACTCTGCAGTTTGTTTTGTTTTGTTTTTTTGCTAATTATAGAAAGACTGCTCACTGCAATTCAAAAATGAGCATGTTGATTGGACAGATCAAACAGCACGACATTATAAAAGAAGGCTACGTTGACATACCAGACTTTTTATTGGTATATGGTGGGAAACAGCAAAATGCAAGAAATATCAGATATGTTCTGCAAAATTAAATAAGCAGAAACATACCTGATGTCTCTTGTAAAATACTGATTTTTTTAAACATTAAAAAACAAAATAAAACAAACAAAAAAAGAATCAACTGAGATTATCTTTTCTGTGCTGCTTCCCCTGCACTGCACTGACGTACTCGCATAAGAACGCAAGTCCCATATGCATGCTTAGTACATCCGCCCCCAAAAGACACTAATGCACCCCTGTTTGGATGTATATCAGCAATCACTCACTCACAACCATGGATTATTGCTTAAAGGTAAGTTGCTGATATGGTTTATCTGCAGAGGCTTTCACTCTCCAAATTAAAGGGGTCGTAACAAGACAGAATAACACACATTTGGGAATACATGGATCAGGGAAGGTATAGCTTTTTCTATGAGTAGTGCAAGTGTATAAAAAGACTGTCATTGCAGGCTGAAAAAAAAATAAACAGTTTAGCTGTTTCCTATAATATAATTATTTTCTGATTAAAAGTTTACTCTACAGTTTTTAAACAATAGGAGGGCATTTACTATATTAATACATATAATCATTCCAGTGAAAAGAGAAACAGATGGAATAACCAGCGATGCTTGAAATAAAATTATCTCAGGCGAGTAATAATAAATTAAAAAATATATATAAATAGTGCATTCCATAGTAGCCTGGACTATAAAAGTTAAATTTGTATTATGTATGGTATAAAACCATCAAATGTAACTAACCATAAGGACATTAAATACTAACAAGTAAAATGCAACCACTTAAAAGACCTATCTTGAAAAGAAGAACAGTAGAATGTGGCCATCAACAATGAATAGAATAATAAATAAATCAACTTGAATAATTAAGTAAATCGATAATTAATTAAGTAAAATAAAATCAATTTGCAATAAATATTTCATGTTACAACTATCATTAAGACCTCTAGAGTAAAGGATTTCAGACATAAAAATAAATAATATTTATTTAATTCTTAATACAATTAAGTAAACATTCTTTAATTATTCCAGATTCTTGTTATATATTGAATTAAAATAAGTTGCTAATGTTCTTGTGGCATCTGCATTTTTAATATCTCAGATATGACCCTCATTGGGCAATTTGTGTAATACAATATAAGCTACAGCACAAATGTAATTCATACACACCAGGCTTGTTATAGCTGCCTATAATTCTGCTGATCTAAAATAATGTCCAGTGGCAAAATGTTAAAATAATGCCCAGTGATACAATAACCATTAACAGTATTTTTATATTTGCTAAATGACCACTGTTTGCATATCAAAAAGTCTCTGGTGTATCTAAGCTCTGGAAGCAAAACTGAATGGGCAATTCTATTGATTAGACTTGGGGAGCCCCAATGGGAAGTTTTGGGGTTATTACTCACTACACCCTAAAATACCTTCAGAGGTAATAACATGGCAATGCGTCCTCAGGATTTTAGCTATGTCTTCCACAGAAGTAGCATAGGTAGTGTGAAAAACCTCTTTCATACACAAATTTGTATGTGTGAACAAAGACGGGAAACTAGGAAATAATTGTAACAGCATCTGCAGATTCCCATTGGTATAACCCCTACTGTTTAGCATAGATAATATCTTCTACTATATCAAGAATTTCACTTGTTCAAAAAAACAACCTTTTGGCTGAAAGATTTTAGTTGAACGGGAGAGAATTAATCGGGTGCCGTGGATTAGTACTCATAACATTTATAAAAAAATATATATTACTTGAAGTAAATTTCTTAAAGCTATTTGAATAGTCCCTGAATGCATATAAATAAAAATATCTAAAAATGTAATACATATTGTCTAAACATTTCAAGTAAAAGAAATACTAAATTAATCTGTTTAGATTCATGCACAAGTGTTCTGAGCAAAATAACCAGAGACACTGAAAATGAAGAAAACAGAAATGGGTTTGATGCTAAATGTAATTAAATGAAAAGTCACTGCATTTTAAAACATTGGGGACGCCTGTTTAAAGCTGCATCTCTAATGTGAAATAATATACTTCTGGGTTTAGTATAGTGGAAAAAAACATTGAAATGGCAATTATGAGGAGGTTCTACCAGTTGTCAAGTGTTCAGAAATCAGGGCAGAGAATTGCAGGCCCTGGCAGTAAGCTACTTTAGGCTACATCAGAGTGAAGCTGCTCTACAAAGCAACATTATGTGCAGTACCCTGAAGCAGACTTATATACTGGAGTAAACTGAAGCAGACATATACTGGAGTAAACTGAAGCAGACTTATATACTGGAGTAAACTGAAGCAGATAAGAGTAAGTCTTACAGGATGCTGTCCCAATTGTACTCTTCAATAGATGTCAAAATGACATTCATTACCCTAGTACCATAGCTAATCAACTCCGACCAATTTCTATTTAAAGTACCCCAAGGAATAAAGATATAAAGATTGGTAATACTTTCAAGTTGCATCCATCTAGACTAAACTGAACTTTCCGCTTTTTGATTTGTGGTTGTTATTTTAACTTTTTTTTAATCAAAATGATACAGTTATACTTTAAACTACCCAAGTTTGTTTTATATTTCCTCAGATGATATCATTTTCAGGTCTGTCAGTTTAAAAGCCTTTTCTAAAGATGCATGCAGCCATACCTGGGCTTCAACGTCTGTCAGTTTCCTTGTTTGCTCTGCAGTCTGAGACAATAAGTTAGTGCCAATTTCCAGCATGACAGCGGTATGGTTTTGCACTGCATTCTGCTGAATCTGTGCCATTTCTGTCTTTATATTTTCTTGGATATAGTTTTCTAGCTAATATGAAATGAAGACAGAAAACATAGATACATAAACAATATGTACAACTTTGAAAACATTCTAAAAAACATTTAAATGCAGTACCTGTAAAAATAATGCATGCAGTGTCATATTTTTCATTTTCTTAATCCACTTCACTCTCTCTCTCTCTCTCTCTCTCTGTCTTTCTCTTAAAAATAGAAAATAAAGCTGAAGTGTCATATTCAGATTCATGGATACTTCAGTGCTTAGATAGACAGAGGATGAAACATATCAAATGGCCATACATTATTTGTCTAAAGTTGTTTAAATTACATTTCTTTAAACCCTTAAGCAGTTCTGTATGTTGCAGTATGGGTGGTGTCCTACAAAGCATAGATATTTACTGCACTAATCACCCATTTTGTAGTGCTTTTGGACCCTCAGGGACCCTCATGTACCCAATCATCTGTACCCCCTCCAGTCATCCTACTGGTTATTCAATCCTCAATACTTGATTACATAGGATGCACACCACTCTGAGAGATCTGTGACTTCATCCTGGTCTTTCAAAGGACAAGAGGCAACAAACATAACAGAAGGCTGATACCTATTGCCCTTCCCACTGACTTTTCCACTTCCTGGGTCATGCAGGTAGGTCAATATATTTTGCACCATGTATGTACTACATCACAATGGACTTTAAATTACCATACATAAACAGACATGGCATCATATTATATACATAGTACCCCATTGCTATTTGAATGGTATACTGTATAATAATACAATGGTATAGATTATTTCTCCAGCACAATGACCAAACACACCAATACATCATATTCCAAAATAAAGTCTGTCCTAATAGGTCTAAATATAGTGCAAGTACCTCTGTAATTGTGTGTGTGTGTGTGTGTGTGTGTGTGTGTGTGTGTGTGTGTGTGTGTGTGTGTGTGTGTGTGTGTGTGTCTGTGTGTTTAAAAGTGTCTTGTGCAATGACACTGTTAGGGATTTTTTTGTAAGGTAATATGTAGGTTTGGAGTTAATGAGGGCAGTAGAGCTATGGTTCAGGTCAACACAAATGTGAATAGAATGTGAAATTCTAGGAAGATGTTTGAGAATTTTTTTAAAGCTCTGGGAACTGACAAATATATAAATTCAGATTGTCTTTTAGTAACCAATGTTCCAATCTCAAAGTGTATACATTTCTACAATATCCCTTATTGAAGATATCATTGGCCATTGTAAGAAAGATTATTACTATGATGTGGAAAATGTAGTATTTTCCTTGTATGTCTGTGATCACAGTTAATGCTGTTGCTTGTAATAAAAGAAGTAAATTTTATTATCTTGAAATTTAAAAGTAATACGAAAATGTAAATATTGGAGAAAAATGACAATATTATAAGATGAATATAAATAATTGTCAACTAAATGTGAATAACAATACATAATTAGTCAATCTGTCTATTAAAAGTGTGAGTAACATATACTTATTAAATTATAAATGTAAAAGTAAACGGGTCTATATTACCAACTCGAATGAACTGAAAAGCGAATACCATTTCATCAAATCATATGTGTCAAACTCACAGGTAACCGAATGGCCACATCACTGATTTTTTCCTAGGGAAATAAATTGGTAGGCCAACTACACACGACACACCAAGTCAAACATTATAAAGTGGAGGGCTTTGCCCCCCCACCCCTAACTAAATATACTAACTCCAAGATCACACTACAGTGGGGAAAAGGACAAATTCACACAACAGCCAGTTGACTTTTTTCCCTAGGAAAAAGATCAGTAAAGTGGCTGTTCCCTTATCTGTGAGTTTGACACATATGTGTTGATGAAACGGTATTTGCATTTCAATTTGTTCGAGTTGGTAATATAGTCCCAAAATGAACATAGTTTTTGTCTGTTTTAATTTTAAAATAAAAATAAAAAGAGCCATGTTGAAAAATGTATTTTAATTAAAAAAAATAGATCCATTTCTTGTATTTATGTTTCATGGTCTGCATCCTTTAAACAACTCTCTGTCCTGAAAACATTCTTGTTATCCAACCTTCTAAGCCAAGACACATTTCCTAAAGTAAGAGTGTCACCGCATTGCAAACTTTGTGTATTCAGACATTTCAGTACAATTTAGATACAGAGGCTTATAGTGGAAGATCAGGACCACAGTGGTGCATCTACAGTACCCTCAGCAGAAGGCCGCTACATGTTTTAGATAAACAGCTTCCCCTTACATATTGTCTTCTTCCTCTCCTATTCTGTCTCGTCCTTCTTCTGACATTTGCCTAAAATTTCATTGTAATTCAGCAACATTAACATCAGGTTTTTATTTGTTTAGATTACACAACTTCTTGAGGGAGGTACCCTGTGCATTATTACCTTGTCTCTGAAAACTTATCTCTTCATATTAACCGTGAGACGTCCCATCTCTTTCTTCCATTAGTGATACTGTATCATTCCCTTTTCTACATGCTATTGGCATTTTGGTCTATGTTTAATTTCACAAAGATCCTTTCTGATTTTTTTAATTGATGTTCTGCATATTATATTCCTATAGTTGCCTTTGCTGTTTGATATAAATCCTTTTATTATTATTATTATTATTATTCACAGGAGAAACTCCACTCTCTGCATTTGTTTTGTGAGGATGGGAGTCACCAAAACTCTGTTTACTACTCCTTGTACTGAAAAGGGATCACTACTAGTGTCACTTTTCCATAGTGGTCTCATCGCCTTCTTTATTATTTGTACTGATTTACCTCAAAATGTTATGATATACTCACAGGTGTGAAGCGCAAGCAGGTAAATTCCATGCATCCATATCAAGAAACTAAAGCCAATAACATAGAATCCATCCAGCTATTATAAAGCCTTCAAAATAAAACAATTGTGATAGAAAATCCCCAAAATTTAACAATAAAATTAAACCTAAAATGCAAAGAAAATGTATAAATCACACAAAACATTAAAAGAAAAAATACTGTAAACCAGCATTTTTTGAAAGGTATTACTCATCAATCCTTTCACATCTTCTAACACTAGGATTGGGCAACCCTAGTCATATCTGAAAAAACAGCAAATGAGTGGTTCATTAATAGCATGGTTCATTTTCAACTTAAGCTTCAACTTTGTGCTTATATTCTTAAGTTCTTTGCCTCTGAATGGTTTTAGTCATGAAACTTCAAGCCAAAGGGATTCCTTCTAAGTGGCCTCCTACAAATAACATGCTTTCAGTTTCACCATGAGTGAGTACATTCACTATCACTGACAGCTGAACAGTGATTAATAAAATTATGCAGTCATAAAAAATATTTCCTCATTTTAATAACTACTGATAGTATGGCACTTGTTAATTTTCCTGTGCTTTAGAGATAGAGCAGAGATGTTTCAGTAGCAATATATCACAGGATATCACAGGAATGCATTTTGTATAACAAACAGTGCTGATTTACAGTATACTTTGATTGATTTCTTCTACGTTTAACTAGAATTAAAACAAGTTTAGATTTACAAGGTTATCTCATTTCTTCCGTGTAGCTTTGTTGATTCTGCCTACCACAATGAAAATAGTAAATCAGACCCATTTAAACCTAGTTAGCCAAAGAGATCTGTATTAATAATTGTGTTCTACTACAATTCAAGCCTTGTTATTTTATATCAAGTTTTGTACTTTGCAGTTTATTTTTAGAAGTCATGTACAATTCTTAGCAGTTACTCCCTTTGTTTTCTTTTTTAAGGTGTATTACCTTCCAGTTTTCTCATATTAAACCTAAACTATTTTGTGTCTCAGTATTTTCCACCCATACTAAGCCCTGCCTTATCCTTAAAGGCCTGTATTGTGTGTATGCAGTTCTGTAGGCTGTTCTACTGTCCATAGAATACAAGTTGTCCTTTTTGTTTTGATGAGATATCTGACAGTTTAACAGCATCATGCTAGTAGCTGCTAACAAACTTAATTATGCAGTATTATACCATGACCCCCCCAAAACGTGCAAGCTGATTTGCCAGCGTGCCCGTTGTAAATCGAGTTATACTAATGGAAAAAGGTCCGGTTGCCCGGACTTTTTTCCATTAGTATAACTCGTTTTTTTAAAACACTGTCTCGCTATGTTAAATAGGTTTAACATAGCGAGACAGCTTTAAAATAAGCAACGGAGATCTCCGTTGCTTATTTTAAAGCTGTCTTGCTATGTTAAACCCATTTAACATAGCGAGACAGTGTTTTAAAAAAAAGCAACGGAGAAAGCAAGATCTCCGTTACTTTTTTTAGTGTTTCGCTATGTTAAATGAGTTTAACATAGTGAGACAGTTTTAAAATAAACAACGGACATCTCCGTTGCTTATTTTAAAGCTGTCTCGCTATGTTAAACCCATTTAACATAGCGAAACACTAAAAAAAAAGCAACGGAGATCTTGCTTTCTCCGTTGCTTTTGCCCACAGCTCTGATGTACTGCACAGGCACGCAGTACATCAGAACTGCCGCGGATGCCAGACATCTGCGGAAGGGCAGTAAACAGGCATTATACTATGCCATTATTTAAGAAAAGTAATAGTTTCTTTTCTTAAATAATGTCATGGTATAATAGCAATAACCCATGCCTGGGTGTGGGTAATGCTAAATTTACCCACAGTTGGCTTTGTTTGGTCCTCGGCTCACTCGGGACCAAACCACGCCAACCGTGGGTAAATTTAGCATTACCCACACCCAGGCGTGGGTTATTGCTATAGTAAGTTGGATTCCTTCACTCACAAATAGCATTTATTTATTTATTGTTTATTTATTGACATTTGATGGACCATTGCTCTGGCTTGCCCCCCAAACAGATCAATCTTTCTGTCTTCATTTTGCTATTTTTTCTTTGAGCTTGCTTATATAACGTATAAGTAAAATTAAACAAATTTAGAGACGACTGATTCCATTTCCTAGCATTTGATATTCCGTGGAACCACACTAGTAATACTTTTATTTTATGTGTAAGATCTGTTTACACGGGCCTTCTGAACCTGTTTATACAGCCATTACCTTTTCTAGCATATGTACTTTTCCAAGTCTGATTAACTTATTATTTTTTAAGTAGGCTAGTATGAAATGCTTGACTAAATTCTAGGTATAAAAAATAAAATAAAATAAAATCCACTGCTCAGCAAGCAAACGCTGTAGTTCAGTAAGGTAGATATAATGTAAGTCACAAAGGAGGCAGAGTACAGCAGAAGTAAGAACAAAACTCCAAATTTAATTCCAAGAATGTGCACTTATAACATACGGATGTTATAAGTGCACATTCTTGGAATTAAATTTGGAGTTTTGTTCTTACTTCTGCTGTATTCCGCCTCCTTTGTGACTTAAATTCTAGGTATAACATACCTGTAATCTCTTATGGGCCAACCGTTCTGATTAGCTAGTAAAAAAATGTGTTACAATTGTCTGCCATGGTTTTTCTATCATGAGTCCATGTTTTCTTGTATCCTGCACCCCAAAGAATTCTAAATGGTTATCAATTCTTCATTAAGAAGTTAAGTGATCACTGTCCTTCCTTCTTGGGTGAGAATGGCCTATAATTTAATCAACCTTCTCTGTTCTCACAGATATTCAGTGACATTGCATCTTCCTCAGATATGAGACACTGTTCTTTTTGGTTACAATTCTCCAAAAACAGTTTTGGCACCAGTTCTCTCTCTAATGTTTTTTAAGGTTCTATGGTGATTTCCATCTAGACCCATTCCTAGCTACACTTTGAGCTTTAAACATTCTTTAAAAGCCATTTTTCAATGGTCTAATATTAAATCCTTACTTGCACATACTTTGGCTGTTTTGTATAGTTATTCTGTATCCATCTTTTAGGAAAAAATTAACGAGAAATACTTTTTTGTCTATTTACTTGCACACCATAGCCACATTCTTCCCTATTTGCTAGGACTTTCTGTCTTCATTTTGCTATTTATTTCTTTGATCCCTAGCAGTTGTACGATTTTTAGGAGTTCCTAATATTTTCATCACTTTGAGTCTTTGCTCATTGGTCAAATGGTCCTTTTCGGTTTTTGTTGTTATGTAATTCATAGTGCTCCCAGTTACTATTATATCTCATAAACATGACTCATTTCTTTCTAATATTTTAGCACACTCTTTTGAAAGCCATGGAGTCTTTATAAAATATCCATAAATTACTGTATCTTTATTTAATAATTAAATAAATAAAACCAGAGTGTTGTCTTGATTTTTTATTAATTAAGTTTAGGGAAAGGCTCCGTACCACTGACACAGCTTTGAAATTTTTCTGTTAGTCTGTCATCTCTTCTTTGGAATTATTTAAAGTAATTTGGTAGGAACTTTCCCCTTTGTAAGGTTATCCCACCTAACATCCCGTGTTCTCACTTTCTTGGGATTTTACTGAACAGCATTTAGTGTCAGCTGGACAGGTTAGTTATACGACTCTGCTTTATTATCTTAATGGAGAGAGATCAGATTTCCATTAAAGCCTTTTTTGTTCAGTTTGCTTGACTCATACCTCATCATCTTGGACATGTGGATCATGCAAGGTGTGCTCCAAAGTTAGAATTTGACTTTGCTGCTAATTTTTTCTGAAGTCACATAGCTAATAAGAAGGGAAACTATCACTTTCAAAAGTTAACAAATTCTCCCTTTTCTTATGGTTATGCAAACTCACCATTGATATATATATATATATATATATATATATATATATATATATATATATATATATATATATATATATATATATATATATATATATATATATATATATATATATATAAGTAGCCAAGGTGTGGACAAAGTTGAGTTTGCCCCCAGAAAAGATGTTTCGAATATTTATGCATGTTTTGAAGAGTTAACAACTCACACATCATTATCCTGAAAAGGATATAATTTTTATTAATTCCTATAATGTGGCTATCTTTCTTCTCTTCCACAAACATTCTAGAGTGAGTTCATCACTGGGTGGGTCTAGAACAACAGTTATTAACAGAGTTCTGAATAGTCTTCAATTTAAGACATTCAGAATTTCATCATTAAAGTTTTCCTACCTTTAGTTCAACCTGTAGCCAGAAGCTCAGTGTGTATAATTGTCCAATAATGTTTATTACAACATTTGAACAGGAAAAAAATGTAGATATTTACATTCCAGTTCATTATTTCATGCTTCACTTGAAAGCATGTTTCTGTTTGTTGAACAAGGTGTTCTTTTTCACATAGCCATCAATCCATATTTTGATATGAACCATAGGGTGAAGAAGTTATTTCCTTTAATCTGTTGTTATCAAGTCCTGATATTTCAGTGTAGATAACAGAGCAGAACAAAAATTCTTTAAGGACTCTAAATCCATCAGTAGATTTTAGGTTTACGAAGTTTCACCTTCACTTCCATCTACACAGGAAACAACAAGCAAGTTTCTGTTTTTATACTCACTGAGATCTAATCAGTAAAAAGTAGTAACACCAGCTGTAATAAACACGTTGGTAGTTAAGGCTACAGGTTCTTAATCTCACAAAGAAATTTCTAGGTACCTGGATTATTTGCAGTTCAGGACATCGACTTTCTGTCAGCACAGTATTGCTACCTTGGAAATAGATGAATTGAAGTGCAACATGCCATACACATTTCACTGTTTTCAGAAATGAATGGAGATACTTTTGATCCAGATAAGTTCTGATCCACAAGAAAATACAAGCTGCAGTACCTCTGACAAAATAGCGGTTCTGTACTAAATTTCCATATAGTGCTATTCCACTTCCCTTTCTATCTACTATTGCAAACATTTTACTGATTATATTTCTTAACTACCTACACCTAGTTAGTCCTTGTTCTCCTTTATTGTATCATGACTTACTAATTCCATCCCAAATGTCAATATTTGTTTTTTCATTGTCTTTCTTTGTATTTTTTGTCTGCTACCGTTCACAAATACACAGGGCTAGCTCTTATTATCACTTCTTGTAGTCACAAATTTTATGATACAAAGGTCAACATTGCTCATCTGTTACACTTAATTATGTATACAAAAATGTATATGTAACCAAGATGAAAATATTATATAAAATGTGGAAATGGAAATATACTGTATATTGTCTATGTATATGAATGTTGGAGCTTTTCTCACTGGGCTTCCACTGAAACAGGGTA
>NC_056746.1:1367629035-1367634035 GCF_019279795.1 Protopterus annectens
CATTTCAAATGTAAAAGGGAACTCACGTCACACCTGTGGCTTCAAATTTGGTATTGCAAAAGTCAATATTGTCAGTTTTCGGTATAGTCAGTGAAATGAGGTTTCAGTATTTTGAGATTTCAGAATTGTGAACTCGGAAATATAAGTTTCGGTATTGTGAGTTTTCTGTGTTGTGAATGTATATGTGTGTATATATATATATATATATATATATATATATATATATATATATATGTATATATATATAAATATATATATGTGTGTGTTTGTGTGTGTTTGCATATACCCAGTGGTACAAATGCAAATGAATGCATATTGTAAAGGGTTGATATGGGGGAGGGTGTAAATAGCTTTGCTTTTAAAACTCAATAACTCCAATAAGTGAAAAAGTAAATAAATAAAAATGATTAAGCTGTGATGGATAATTACTTATACATTAGATATCAACATCTGGTATTATGGGAACACCCACCCACACAGAAAAAAGTAAAAGCAGGACAACGCATATTTAAATTTATAAAAAAAAGTGAAATGGTTACATTGTTGATACCAGAATTAAAATGACCAGCTCAAAATGCCCTCAAAGCATATTATTTCAGATGATAGAGGCATACAAAACTAGTACTGGCTGTGACTGGTCTGTTTCTGTAGACATGATGAACCTTAGTATTTATTTTAATAATAGGCAATGAAGAAATTAAAATAAACTATGCTGGGAAAAGGTACTTGCAGAATTAGTTTTGATTATGCAGTTTTCTTTTATTTGTATTCCTTTTTTATGCATTTATAGTTTTTTTATTTATTTTAGTATTGTTTTATGTTAATTCCAGGGTTCATATGTTTGTAGATACTTAGGGTATTTAACCATGAGGATCTTAAGAAGCCTAGCGTTATATTCCCACAAAATGTTCAGCTCTTGTAATTTATGCACAACTAACAGAGAGCTGGGCAGAACATTTACTTATTACCTCTATCTATAAGGGATGAGAGTGCTAAACCACGGGTGAATTTCCCTTATACCATTCATTCATCCAGATTACATTTGAATAGAGTAAAGGAAGTTCTTGCTTTATGTGGAGAAAAAAGATGATTCCAAAGAAGTGGTAATCTCTGTGATACATATCTGTCACTCCAGAATGTTCTATTCATAGTGCAGAAGGGATCAATTTCTCCTGGACAGCTTCTTATGCCATCATTGGACTTTTCAGATGTGCAGTAGAACTGAGAAGATAGGGCCTGCTGAGGCAGAGACCCCCCCTTCATTAGCGTGCATGACACTGAGGAGAGGGATGCGGCTTTGAGATTGTCCGTCTAGTTTCAATGATTTAAGTCCTTTTGATTTTCTTTCTGAGAAAGTATTGTGGTCATTCTAGTTGTAGGATCGGCCTAATAAATACTAATTCAGTAGAACAATCACATCCATGGACCTAGAGACTATACCCTTGTGAATAAGCTTTTTAATAAAAATGGACTTTTTTACAATAGTGGATACACAGTTGCCAAGGGACAGTTTTTGGTTCACAAAGCTTCCTAGGTGCTTAACTACTAGACTGATTTTCTGGGGCGTGTTTTTAATATCATAGTTATAGCACCAAAAGAGACTATTATACATTTTTTGGTATTTAGTTTTAGTCTATCATTATGACACCAAGTAATTCTTTTGGAAAGACCCTCTTGGAGTATTTTTTGTCCTTTAGAGAGTTTATTATGGTACAATGGTTACAGTCATCTGCAAATTTGGTCAGTCATAAACCGTTAACATTAGCCATTATTTATATAGTTGTTTTCTCTTGGAATATGATGGATATCTTTGCTTATATTCCCTGCTTTACTTGTTATAATTTACTATCCTGGAGCTGATTTCCCTAGGCTTCTTCTAAAAAGAGATAAATGCATATTTAGAGCAGAAGTTACCAAGCATACATCCATGCATAAGTACATACATAAATTAATAAGCTACATAAAATTCACAAAACAACAATAAAAAAACACAAAATGTCTCCAGTAAACTAGGAATGAGAAACAGTACCTTAAAAACACTACGTCAAACAGAATGTTATTTAGCACATTGAAGTTCTATTTGATTAAAGAACAAGAACACTAAGAAACATTGAGTTTGACGTTCTGTTTTTAAGGCTGTCATTTCTCATTCCCAGACTACTAGAAACATACATAAATTAGGTAACAGTTATCTGAAGATAGCTTTCACTATTTTGTATTTGTTAATTCTTTGACTGCTATGTCTGACTTATGTATTTTGGGTGATTATTTATTATGATAGTGATGCATTTAAATCTTGAATGGACTCTTAATTTCCTAGGCAAACAGCTTCTAGATTTCATCTTGTATTATTTAAGATTTTGCATGTAATTATGCGGTTCTTTTCTCCTTGATTACCCTCTGAAATTGTCTGGTTAGAGCTTTCCATTTAACCAACTTAAAAAGATAAATATTATTTAGAAACTAGCCAACTTCTCAGTATGAGACGCCACTGCTCAGTAAATGACTGTTGATTAGCACTGTATATTCTGCCTTTGTGTAGGTGGACAAAAAGATGCAGCTTATGAATTGCAACATGAGATGTGGCTGTGCAATGCATGCCCTACAACCTTCCTCCTCACAACAGTTAGTAGATAGCCTTCAGAGGTTAAGATAGGGCATCCAGTAAGCTCAATTCAGTGTATATGTGAGCAGTCAATCTTGAGAACTGAGGTAAAATGAGCAGGATGAATTACATGAAAAAAATGCAACTTTTTGCATGATGTATTAGAAGTTGTGGATATAAAACAGCACAGTAGGCAAGCATGTCTTGATAAAGTTATTCTAGCTATTTTGCTGTGCTCAGATGCCATTACTATAACCTCAGGTGCAACCTGGTGAACTTGGGCATTCTGAGGCAGTGTAGCAACTGCCTCATGTACACAGACAACCCTCTCCTCTTACCTCCCAACACTCAAATTTGTGAGAGATGCACTTATATATTCAAATTGGAAGCCATGCACTCTCAAGCCAAGACTGGAATAGCTGGTCAAGAGGAGAAGGTCAACACCTGAACCACACCACATGCAACACATAGCCCTCCAGAACAGTGTCCATCACAGCTCTCACATAAAAACACAAGCCACACACCCACCTTTGCGGAGGCTCTTGTTATAAATCTACCCAAATAGCAGAAACCTCCAAATCAGAAACGCACTCAACCACCACAACACAGTACAAACCACAAGACATGTAGCTCACCTACACAGTGTGCCTCTCAACCTAAGCCCCTAAGGCAAAAGAGCTTGCCCAATACACTAATCATAGGTGACTCGATATTGAGGCACACTGATATCCCACTCACTAGGTTGAATAAGGAGACGGTAACAGTCAACTGTCTATCAGGTGCCAGAATCCGACACATAACACATGCATTCACGTCACTCCACAACAAATACAAGTATGAATCTGTCACTGTCCATGTGGGTGTGAATGACCTGAGACACAACTCCCTGGACTACATGAAAAGAGACATGGAGCAGCTCTTGGATTATGTGGCCCAGGCAAGTATGACCCTAGCCCTGAGCAGCATCCTACCATCATCCTGAATGATACCACAGTACAAGCAGAAATGACTGACTTCAACAACTGGCTAGGTTTCTGGTGTCATTCTAAGGGGATCCAGTATCTGTCTGCTTGGGATGACATGATTGACAGACCTCAATGCTTTGCCAGAGATGGCCTGCATATTTCACCCCTGGATTTCCAGATACTGGCTAAGGCTCTTGCCACCCCTATAGTGCTTTTTTAGGTGATGTTCCAAAGACCAAATTACCACTGTAACAGCTATAAATAAATGCAATCTGAGGGTCATGCTGCTCAATGCTAGAAGTCTAAATGCATTTGCTCAAAGCACTCCTCAAAATGGAGAACACTGACATTTGTGCTGTAACAGAGACATGGTTTAAAGCAGCAGAAAACACCCCTGCACTACTAGGCTATAACTTGTTCCACACCTTTTGGCCCCAGAACATGGACTGAAGCTACAAAGGTGTTGGTGTCTCAATATTCATAAAGGATATGCACACCTCCAGACGAGTAGCCCAGCATAACACATCCGAGATACTTCAGGTACAACTAACATTAGGTAAAATGGCAATTCAGGTTGTAGCCTGCTATAAGTCCACAACCATGATGCAAGACTCTCGCTCCACTTTCCTAAGCACCCTGGAAACTATTAGGGTCCAACCCAACACTCTCATACTAGGTGACTTCAACTACCCCTCCATCAACTGGGAAAACTACTCATGCACCAATACACTGGCCCAACACTTCCTGGAATTCATCAGTTCCAATGCCCTGGACCAGCTCATTCTTACCCCCACTAGAGGAAGCAACATCCTGGACATGGTTATTACTAACATGGGCAACCATTGCACTACACCAGTAGTGAGTTCCTCCCTGATTAGATCCAACCACAAACTAATCACCATGGAAATCCACATCCCACCCATACTCCCCGCCAAGGTAACCACCATGAAAAACTTCTCCAAAGCTGACTTTGGGCTCCTAAAAACAGAGGTGGCTAACTACACGTCACCTATGTCAATGGAAAATAGTTGCATAATGCCAAATTGTGCACCAATGCACTGTATGAAAATGTACATAAATGCATGGAACTAGCCATACCCAACAGAACCAAGATGCTCTTCTCCAAAAAAAAAAGCCAATTTAGTGGTCCCCTGGCATTAATAAACTCTACAACAAAAGGAAGGAACTGTTGCAGAAAAAAGTGAAATCCCAAGACTGGAAAAACTCCATTATTAGCCTCAACAAAAAGTTGAGATCCCTCATCAAAACATCTAAAGTCAGCTATGAAGGCAGAATTGCAGCAGACACTAAAAACAATCACAAAGCCTTCTATAGTTATATCAAGAATCTCCACGGCAATACCCAGGTTTGCTCTGAGTTACTGCACAATGGTACCTCCTATACTGAGCCAACAGATATTGCCAACATAC
>NC_056746.1:1367639035-1367656535 GCF_019279795.1 Protopterus annectens
ATATATATATATATGGTTCTACCTGACTTCATCGACATACCACATAACCGACAATAAGTTAACTGACACGAGAACACCGACAATCCACATCACCGACAGCTGAAATAACCGACCATGAAAACGCCGACATTCAAGTGCTAATAGCGACTCTCGCTCCTACCATGTTCCAGGTAATGTAAATAGTTTGAATACGCCGACATTCAAGTGTTAATAGCGCCTCTCGCTCCTACCATGTTCCAGGTAATGTAAATAGTTGTCTGTCATCAGCACAGAGAGGCGCTATTAACACTTGAATTTCGGCGTATTCAAACTATTTACATTACCTGCAACATGGTAGGAGCGAGAGTCGCTATTAGCACTTGAAAGTCGGCGTTTTCATGGTCGGTTATTTCAGGTGTCGGTGATGTGGATTGTCGGTGTTCTCGTGACGGTTAACTTATTGTCGATTATGTGGTATGTTGACGAAGTCAGGTAGAACCATATATATATATATATATATATATATATATATATATATATATATATATATATATTAAATGTCTCATCGTTGTACTCAAACATGTTCCCATTCTATCACCAGACATAACGTATACCATCTTTAACACAGTTGTATATATATGTATTCCTGCCTATTAGATGTCTCATCGTTGTACTTAAACATGTTCCCATTCTATCACCAGACATAACGATACCATCTTTAACACAGTTGTATATATATGTATTCCTGCCTATTAGATGTCTCATCGTTGTACTTAAACATGTTCCCATTCTATCACCAGACATAACGTATACCATCTTTAACACAGTTGTATATATATGTATTCCTGCCTATTAGATGTCTCATCGTTGTACTTAAACATGTTCCCATTCTATCACCAGACATAACGTATACCATCTTTAACACAGTTGTATATATATGTATTCCTGCCTATTAGATGTCTGATCGGTTGTACTTAAACATGTTCCCATTCTATCACCAGACATAACGTATACCATCTTTAACACAGTTGTATATATATATGTATTCCTGCCTATTAGATGTCTCATCGTTGTACTTAAACATGTTCCCATTCTATCACCAGACATAACGTATACCATCTTTAACACAGTTGTATATATATGTATTCCTGCCTATTAGATGTCTCATCGTTGTACTTAAACATGTTCCCATTCTATCACCAGACATAACGTGTTCCATCTTTAACACAGTTGTATATATATGTATTCCTGCCTATTAGATGTCTCATCGTTGTACTTAAACATGTTCCCATTCTATCACCAGACATAACGTGTTCCATCTTTAACACAGTTGTATATATATGTATTCCTGCCTATTAGATGTCTCATCGTTGTACTTAAACATGTTCCCATTCTATCACCAGATATAACGTGTTCCATCTTTAACACAGTTGTATATATATGTATTCCTGCCTATTAGATGTCTCATCGTTGTACTTAAACATGTTCCCATTCTATCACCAGACATAACGTATACCATCTTTAACACAGTTGTATATATATGTATTCCTGCCTATTAGATGTCTCATCGTTGTACTTAAACATGTTCCCATTCTATCACCAGACATAACGTATACCATCTTTAACACAGTTGTATATATATGTATTCCTGCCTATTAGATGTCTCATCATTGTACTTAAACATGTTCCCATTCTATCACCAGACATAACGTATACCATCTTTAACACAGTTGTATATATATGTATTCCTGCCTATTAGATGTCTCATCGTTGTACTTAAACATGTTCCCATTCTATCACCAGACATAACGTATACCATCTTTAACACAGTTGTATATATATGTATTCCTGCCTATTAGATGTCTGATCGGTTGTACTTAAACATGTTCCCATTCTATCACCAGACATAACGTATACCATCTTTAACACAGTTGTATATATATATGTATTCCTGCCTATTAGATGTCTCATCGTTGTACTTAAACATGTTCCCATTCTATCACCAGACATAACGTATACCATCTTTAACACAGTTGTATATATATGTATTCCTGCCTATTAGATGTCTCATCGTTGTACTTAAACATGTTCCCATTCTATCACCAGACATAACGTGTTCCATCTTTAACACAGTTGTATATATATGTATTCCTGCCTATTAGATGTCTCATCGTTGTACTTAAACATGTTCCCATTCTATCACCAGACATAACGTGTTCCATCTTTAACACAGTTGTATATATATGTATTCCTGCCTATTAGATGTCTCATCGTTGTACTTAAACATGTTCCCATTCTATCACCAGATATAACATGTTCCATCTTTAACACAGTTGTATATATATGTATTCCTGCCTATTAGATGTCTCATCGTTGTACTTAAACATGTTCCCATTCTATCACCAGACATAACGTATACCATCTTTAACACAGTTGTATATATATGTATTCCTGCCTATTAGACGTCTCATCGTTGTACTTAAACATGTTCCCATTCTATCACCAGACATAACGTATACCATCTTTAACACAGTTGTATATATATGTATTCCTGCCTATTAGATGTCTCATCGTTGTACTTAAACATGTTCCCATTCTATCACCAGACATAACGTATACCATCTTTAACACAGTTGTATATATATGTATTCCTGCCTATTAGATGTCTGATCGGTTGTACTTAAACATGTTCCCATTCTATCACCAGACATAACGTGTTCCATCTTTAACACAGTTGTATATATATGTATTCCTGCCTATTAGATGTCTCATCGTTGCACTTAAACATGTTCCCATTCTATCACCAGACATAACGTATACCATCTTTAACACAGTTGTATATATATGTATTCCTGCCTATTAGATGTCTCATCGTTGCACTTAAACATGTTCCCATTCTATCACCAGACATAACGTATACCATCTTTAACACAGTTGTATATATATGTATTCCTGTCTATTAGATGTCTCATCGGTTGTACTTAAACATGTTCCCATTCTATCACCAGACATAATGTATACCATCTTTAACACAGTTGTATATATATGTATTCCTGCCTATTAGATGTCTCATCGTTGTACTTAAACATGTTCCCATTCTATCACCAGACATAACGTATACCATCTTTAACACATTTTAGATGCACACAGAGATGTTATTCTACACATGCCTCCCAGTCTTCCCTTTATGCTGCATTACCTTCTGCATCGTGCATTATTGTAAACATTTCTCTTGGGTTTGTTAATTTATCTGAGATCCTAGAAAATGTACAGTGCTAACATTACCACCTCTACAAACAGGTGTATGTTACTGAGAAGATATTGATGTCAGCAAATACAGAGTAGAAACAAATATCTAAAAATAAAATGTGCAAGATAAAGTATTATAAAATACAACACAAGCAAACTAAGAAGAGATCAAAAATGTTTTAGGCTGACCAGGATAACTGGTTTCCTCACACACACCTAAGACATGTAAAAAGGTGAACTTGCCATTGTTTAAATCATCTATGGGGTGGGTTTGTGGACATTATGTGTGTGTGTGTGTGTGTGTGTGTGTGTGTGTGTGTGTGTGTGTGTGTGTGTGTGTGTGTGTGTCTGTGTGTGTGTGTGTGTGTGTGTGTGTGTGTGTGTGTGTGTGAGTACACACAGGAGTACATGCATTCTTTGGAAGCTGGCAAGCTGTTATATTCTTGGCAGAATATAACCCCATACAGCTAAGGCTACTGCAGCAATGATAATTCAAACATCTACTGTTATGGTAAGTTTTAGTTACACAACTGTACTTTCTTCCATCACTGCCCCTGACAATGACACTTGCAAGTCATCAAACAGTACTGTTTACTGTTGTAACAAAGGGAGATACTGCCAGCACAGCTATTTGGAATTTTGGAAATAATTATATATCATTTGTGAATATCAGCATGATTCATGTAAGATGCTTGTGTTACAACTGTATTAGAACTGTATGTCATGTGTATATCAAACTCCTGGTACAGATGTGTGTGTGTTGAAAAGGGTATTTGCAAAATGCTTGTGTATAAAGTGGATCCACGGTGTGTCCTACTGGAAGAGAACAGAAATTTACATGCACTAGTGTAACTGTTTAAATGTATATATTTTAAGAGTGGAAACTGGAATACTGGAGGTTAGTTCCAGAAAAATAGCTGAAATGAAATTACTTTATGGCAGCTAGAGACAGAATGTCTATACTAGGAGCTCTGTGTATTGTCTTTAAGGTGAAATAATTACTATTTTGGAAATGTGAAGGATGCAATTGTTTTATAACTTCCAGCATCTGCCAAAGATCTGAGGTCTATGTATTTTCACAGGTAGATGCTAAATACTGCTAGCTTCCAGCAGTAGGGGTTTCACCTGGGATAGGGTCAGATGACAAGAAATGATGTCATTCTGCAAGCTATCCAAGCAGTAATATTTGAGAAATTAATTTGAGACCTCTCTAAGACAGACACATCATTCTGTATTCTGCCCTAGACCTGATAACGACAAGAACCTTTCACCACATCAGCCTTGCTCTGATGAAGTAAGTTTCTAGACAACAGTATAACTCTCTTAGATATAGTGAGGAATACAGAAAAGATTAGTTTAGACATTTTTCTTTGTTTATTTGAGACTGTCCTGCAATGTTGTTTCAAATATTTCCTGTGATTTTGAACGCTGCTGTCACTGTAAATATATACAGAGTATTTTCTTGGTCTTTTAATATTTATTATTAAAATATTTAAACCTTTGATTGTGGCTGATCTGTCTAGAAATATTTAAGTTCTGAGAGCACTTGCATATTTATTTGGTGATACTGTGGGCCACAACTAATAGCCTTGCTCTTGGTCAAACTACCATTTGTACTGATAGTAACATTACACAGAAGGATTGGACACCCATAAAGTAGCTGATAAAGAGGTGGCTAGTGGCAGTAATAACTACCTTATAGTCTAGGCAGAAGAGGGCATAGCTAGTAATCCTATGCCAGCCTTTCCCAGGTGTGTGTGTGTGTGTGTGTGTGTGTGTGTGTGTGTGTGTGTGTGTGTGTGTGTGTGTGTGTGTGTTTATGTAAATCAAACCTCAGTGTGTGTGTGTCAACTACTTGGGCAGGGGTATGAAGCACTGGCTGGACAGAGAGGGTGCTGGACATCTTGGCTTGGCCACTCAGCTAAGATCTCAACTCTATAGCTGTGCCTGTGTAGGGTCTTACTGGGGATCTGGAGAAAGAGGAAAAAACAGCCTTAGACTCACTGTGGTCTCTGTGTGCTCTTAAGGGAAATTACACTTGATGTAGAGAGCTGCATCTGGAAATACTATGTGTGTACCCATCGTCCTGCCAATGTACATTCCCCACTGTTGCCAGTGATGAGGATTGAGACTCCTTGATTACTAGTCCAGTGGTGTGTCATCACAACTGTAATTAAGTCTAGTGCATGCTAGCAAAACACAACTTCTCTAAGAGTGTGTTTAATTTTTTAATTTCTTGAAACCCTCTGTATTTTGCTCAAAAATCATCTGATATGTTGCAGTCCTTACTGAAATAAGTAAGTTGCTTGTTATTTAATAATTTAGGTATTTCATTACAGGTTCATATGTTCATAGGTTAGTAGTAGGGTAGCTGCCCTTAGGGGCATTTTAAGCCTATTTAATTTTCCTTTTTGTGTTTGATATAACCTATCCCATTAGGTTATAGTTTGTCTCACTCATCCCATGGTCAATAATTGTATATTACTCCTACTAAGAATTACTGTGATCATAACATAGATAATTTGAGGGGACCCATTTATGGGCTAATGCATTTAGGAAATGCCTCTTTGCAGGTGGCATTCCTAGGGTAAATGTCCTGTTTCCCATCCATAGATCAAAGCTGCACTTGAAAATGGACAAGGATAAACGTTTATTTGGATGGTGAGTCTGTTCCACAGCAGCAGTCTCCTCTGCAAAATATACCTGTCCCAAAATATATCTGTCAAACTGTTCTGTTAATGTTGCAGAAGAGGTTTAAATCTCTAGACTCAGTATTTCTGATGGTTTTTGACTTGCTGATGTGCAGTAAATCCATCAGTAATGGGTCAGAGGATGCCTCATACGCTAGACACAGGTGACCTCTTAACAGTCTGAAGGATACTGAGTAGTTACAGGGCTTTGAGTCGGTCCATGTAGGACATGTTGTTTAAGCCTTGTATCCTTTTAGTAAGGTATCTCTGTGGGTGTTCCAGTTGTTGCATGTGTCTGTACAGATACACACCAAAGGGGGCATTATACTCAATGACTGACCTAATGAGGGCTGTGGAAGGGGGGAAAGTGATGTCCCTATATCTTGATACAATCCCTTTATTTATAAACTATGCAGTACAGAAAGACTTTCTTTCAACAATAATAGACACATATTGGTCAAAAGTGAGGGTATGTCCACATAAGTTCCCAAATGCTGAAAACCTGGGTCAACTCTTAGGGGCATATTGTCAATATGATAGTTCCTTGGGGTAAAAGACTTCCCAAAAGATTCAATAAAGCATTTTTTTGGTATGACACCAGCTATTTATTTGAGACAAACCTTCCTGCAGGATGTTTAAGTCATTTGGGGATTCAGTGACTGCTCCTAGCTTATAGTCATCTGCAAACTTAGTTAGCCAGAGCCCTTTGATACTGGCTTTTCCTTCAGAAAAGTAGATGCCAAAGGGCAGATTTTCCACCACAGAACCCTGAGAGACTCCACTGGTGACTGGTCTCTTTGCGGAGTAACTTCTCCAGTTTTAATTATTTGTGTCCTACCTGTGAGCCAGTTGGCAATCAAGCAGGTGTCATGGGGGTTTATTTAGTTACAATATACTGTCATATACCTTTGATAGATACATTCATCTGAGTACAGTAAATGGTATAGTATCCTGCCTACTGTACAGTGCTTAAATGCCTCAATAACAATATTTGAGCAAACAAACAAATGAATTACTCACTAAAGGACATCACTGCATTTGAGCTTCAGTGGATTTCTCTCAGGTGGGGCAATGACAGAATTAAGTTAATTTTATTAATTTGAGGGTACAGAAATGAAAGCCCCTTCATTATGGGATAGTTCATCCCCCATCTCATATTAAAACAGAATGTTTCAAAAATCGATTATTCTGATTCTGGTCAACCTACTTTTCAAGTAAACACAAAGTACAGTTGGGTAGGCAAATTACCATAAGTAAATGTTCAACTATGGTCACTTTTGCCATCAAAACTTAAAAGGATTTCTGATCTCTGTCACAAGATGACTAGAACATCCAGCCTGACTTTTCAGTGCTGGCAGCACTTCCCCTAGGGCTGGACTGACATCACATTTCGTCAGGCATCTCCAAGTACTTGGTATGTAGGCAGCATCTTCACCCACCCATGTTGATCTGATCAGGGCAGAGCAATGCATGTGTCACGGTCTGCTGATATGGCTTAGCACAGGGTTAATAAATGAATCTTTACATATGCAAGAGAACAGCTCAGACAAATATTGAATAACCAGAGGTCCACATCCACTACATTAACTCTTCAGTCTGATTCTGGACACTTGGTTCATTCCTGAAGTCTGCATAACAGCTGTTCTAGTGCCGCGTATAACTGTGGACTCTACTCACTCTTGGAATTAAAGTCTGATTGGTCTCACTAATATTATTTGCAAGGCTTTGGCTCATACTATAGATGATCTAATAAACAGTAATGTGGGTAATCTCATACTCCTGAAGATACCATGTCATCTTTGTTTAAGAAGATTGTGTCTTCTCATCTTACAAGAATTCTTTAAAATCATTACTGGTCCCAAGGTTATAAGGTAAACAGTTAATTCTGCTTCCCTGGACTTTGCCATTTTTTTGGTACTGTTGGTTCCAAAGATGATAAGATAATTTGTCCTCTCAGTGGTACCTGACTTAGCCTCATATTTCTTCCCTGTCCCTTGAAGCTTTTTATTTTTTCTGGTAAATCACTTAAGATTATATTCAGTCAGTAATGACAAACATTACAGATTCAATCTTCTTATTGTTAAAATGTGTGTCTTTATAAAACCTGTCATTATTTCAACCTTTTAAGTGAATTGTAGTATTATTTAAACATTGCTGGTAATATTGGGTCTTTGTCTCCCCCCCCCCCTTTTTTTCTGTCCAGAAAACATGAACAAAGATGTTAGGAGGTACGTATCTAACACAAAATCGAGCTCCTAGGTGGGGGCTAAGCTCCTTCTAGAGGGCCTCAGGTGGATCATGACCTTTAAGAATTGTTTTCCTGTGGCCTGAATGCCAGTGAGGTAGTCAATGGGGAGATTTATCTTTACTGGTCCATATGCTAAACCTGAAAAGAACAGACAACTATTGGAGAACTACAAGTGATCTAATTTGGTCTGGATGCAGCCTACTCCATTTGGCACAAGAGGGAGAATCTTTCCCTCAATCAAGATATAATTTCCTTGCGCACGGCCTTCTAGCATCACTCATAATCTGTAGCCTGTCCTCAGAGAAAGGGTAACCAAAAATTAAAAGGATTATGCAAGTCTGATAATGAACAGTTTGAACCTCAACCAGGGAGTCATGTATGTAGTGGTAAAAGTAAATGTCAGTGATCCTGCAGGCAGTAATAACAATCAACAGGAGTTTTGTAAATACTCTTTGTGCAGGAGCCAGACCAAAGGACAAGAAAGTAAATTGGTATTGGTGACCTCCTGTTCTAAACCTCATGTATTTATTGTATGTCACACTGGAAATGGGAATGTGGAGGTAATCCTTGTGATTTAATGCCACCAGTCAGGTTCAAGAGCTTAGGAAATGGATGAGGGACTGCAAAGTCATCACCCAGAATTTTGGAACCATAACTCATTCCCTGCAATGACACTCTTCAAGTTTGCACCACAGCTTCCGATAGGCAAAGCCTAAACTTTTTGATAAAAACAAATTATGTCCTCACATTTAAGACAAATGCTCATATATCTGGAACTGTAGGGGTTACTAAAGAAGTGTAAATGGCAAACACTTCAGACATAAACTTTATACTATACTATAGTGGTAGTATTAAGATTCTAGGAGTTAAACTGGAGTTTGTAAGGCACAGTAAACACAGTAACAATTCAATTCAATTCACATTATTTTGTAAACAAATTGCAATATCTCTATAACCATTCAAGTTATGCACTTAATGTCAGCAGCATTTTGTTCATCCAGCTGAGAGCTTTCATATGAGGCTAAGCAGTCCTGTCTGTGCTACTTGTTTGTTAAGATATTTAGAAAAACATGAAGTTTATGACATTATAAATAAATATTATATGATCATGAATTAGTCTCTTTACATGCACTAGACAGATGTCATCTTTAAATGCAGTTATGACAGCCATTGTATAAGCTTTAAGATTAAATCTTTCAACACTTTATAACTAGTACAGTAGACAGGGCAGTGGTGTAGACAGTGCAGTGGTTACATTGTTGCCTCACAGCAAAAGGTTCCCTCGTTTAATTCTCGGCTGGGGTGACTTCTGTGCAGAGTCTGCATGTTCTCCCTGTGTTTCTGCGAGTTTCCTCCTGTGTTACAAAGACATGTCTGGAGTGTTTCTCCCTGGGCCTCTGCTGGAAATTGGCTTATTCCAAGTTGGACTTTCCTGGTAAACAAATGTAAAATAAGTAGCATGTTTTTGGAATTATTGATGCATACATGAGTAAGCAATTTCTGATACCCAGAGGCATTAGTAGGATCTGACTGCAGATGCACCTGAAGGCATTGAGCTGCTGCAATGTGTTAAATAACTTGTTTCACCTCGATTGATCTAGAATGGGTATCCATGGCCCCTTCTAGCCTGAAACAAGGGATGTTCTGGAAAAATAGACTTCTTTGCCTAGATGAACACAATAGGTTTTATGATTCTTTGAAATAACATCTCAGCTGATGGAGGTAGTACAAAATGTTCCTTGTCTTTTGTTACAGAAGCCAGTTCCCCTCTTTTTTGACTTAAACATGAAGTGAATTGTGTTCCCACTGGAGACAATATATAGTATTCACTGTTCTAAAGTTATGATTGACCAATTCTGGTAAAAGATGCAGCCTCATACCCCCTCCCCTCTGTGAGAATAAGGCGGTGATGTGGGATTGGAGACCCATGGTGGGAAGTCTGTTATGGGGGGATGGTATTGTCACATCTGCTCCCTGCTGGAAACTAAGCCACATGGGCTCCTTACCATCTATTTCCCTGCTATCATACCCTTTTCTGAGTGGACATTTTTACATTTTGTCTGCCTGCCTTTTTCCCAGCCTTCTGCAGTAATGTCAGTGTTTTGATGGATCATTTCTGTTATTCTTGGGACTAAGAGGGTGAAATGTGTTAGACTGACACCTTGGTTTTACCTTTATTTTCCAGGCTTTTAAATGTGCTATTATACAGGAATCCAAAGAGCAGCTCCTTATCTACTAGGGTTTTAAAGAGTGGTGCCTTCACATCCTCGATGACTGGTTTCTTAGCCAGGAATATCTCTTTATAACTGGCCCTATTGTAGCAGCCCTGAATGCTGCACCCATGGCATCATACCCACATTTTATGTCACATTTTCTCATTCTAGGTTTGAGGAATCATATTTGCCTTCAGGGCTTCATCTTGCAATCTCTGACACCTACCCTGGAGTTGTCTGATGATATACTCCCTATACTTCAGAAAGTGTGTCTAAAGATTAAGTTCCTTAATGAAAAGAATTGCTGAGGTATATACTTTCTTCCAAAACTTGTTTAGGAATCTACTTTTCATGTCATTAGAATAGATATTCCTCTCTGGGGTCACTCATCTTCCATTGGCAGTCTCCAGGGATTTTGTGTCTGGATCTGAAGTGCAGTGGTGTTCTTAAACAAAAATGGTTAATGTTACTAACCCTGCAGAATCAGTTTCTTTGGTACAGGCAGTTGGGACAGTGTCTCCATGGATGCTGTTTTGAAAATATCCAGAATGTTTTCTTGGACTGAAAGGTTAGCCATAGACTTGGGATGGCCTTAAATGTAAAATGTCTTGGTATCTCTTCTGCAGGTGTGAAATCTACAGACTCTCTTTTGAAGTGTCTTCAAATGACTGACAAAGCATCTCCAAATGACATGTTGTCTGGTGGAAAGTCAGAAGCCAGACTGTTCTTGTTATATGAGTCAAACACTAGGTAAAGAAAAGTTGTGACGTAGATTCTGTTCCTCAGCAAAATCATGAGGCAAAATGTTTCACTGGGGAAAAGTCCTTCTTCAGCTTATAGGAGGTACTCCTGAGAGAACACTGCTCTGAGTCTGGCTGCAGGATATGGAGAAATTGTAGGAATCCCAGAGCAAATATATCCCAGGCCTGAGAGGAATCTGGCCAGAGCTAAAGAGTTCAGACACACTCAAAAGCAGCTGTCTGGGTTCAAGGGCACTGTCTGTCTTTAAGGAACAGATATATTCCTTAAAAATGACAATGGGGCTATCTCCTTCCACTTGTTTGATCACTGGGTAACATTCTGAGGCAGATGGTGCAATAAATTTATTTATCTGCATTGTTTTCTTTATGAGCAGCTGTTTGGTGCAGTTCTCTTAACAAAACCAATGAGCTTAAAGTTTTAGTGTTATCATGGGATGTGTTATGAACTGTTAATCTGGTTATTATAAATTGATGGTTCATATTAAGAACCATGCCCTGATGGTTTAAGTATTCAGCATTATGAGACAAAAACTCAGCACCATTGCATTTAGAAAAGAGTTACACTGAATACAAATATAGTCCATACAAAGCAAAACAGAAGCTACTGTTATAACATGGTGCTTTAATGTGAGGTAAATTACAGACTGGTATTACTGTCATTAGTATTATAAATTGCTAAACATTTCTCGGTCCATTTGAGTTTGCTTTAATTTTTCTTTCCATGTGATTTCTTTATTTATTTGGTTTATATTGGCCAGAGAACTAGTACATGGCAGTTCTAACTATTTTCAGTTTTGACCTTGCAGGAAGGGTGAGTCCCTGTTAGAAAATGACAAACTCCATTAATTTAAGCTTTTATGAGTATTTTTAGTGAATGGGAGAAATGCAGTTAGTGTACCAGAAAAATCCCACTAATCTTTTTAAGCAAGTCATCTGACCTTCAATACTCACCTGAGGGGCTATATTACCAAATGTGAACTGACTGAAAGGGTTTAAAAAATGCTCCCTAAGAATTTGACCCACTGTCCCTATTAATATTCCATGAAATGGAGTCTGCAGCATCTTTTATATCCAAGTTCAAGACCAGGTGTGGAATTTACCAGTAAATGTAGACAGTGTGGATGCAGAGACAAAAAGAGGACAAGTTAAACTACTTACATCACATTATATTCTTTCTCTTTATTTCTACTTGTTACTGTCTGTCTCACTGCTTTCTTTTTCTTGTGGATATCTCAGTTTTGAACAGTGATTGATTAGCCATCTTGTTTCTAAATTTGTAGACCTGCAGTTGTTTTGTAAGGAATTCAGAAACTCAAAGCCACAAAAAAGAAAAGACTGGAACATAAATCGTTACTCTCCTGACTTTGAAGGCGAAGAATAAAGATAGCAAAGTAAATAATTACCTGCTGAATAGAAAAGCGTAAGTGGATGAGGTTCTGCACATGCTCACTCACTGAGGTCCTGCACATGCTCACTCACACTCAAGTTAATGTAGTTGAGTTTAGAAGCATATGGATGGTGATGGAGGGGGACATTGTGATGTGTTGCATAGATTATAGGATAGAATCAGGAGGTATGTCATTTCATGTTTTAGGTAGTCTTTAGACTGAACAATGCCATGTTTTGTGTAAGGGTGCTAGTTAGCTGAAGTAATATGTGCATTAGGGGTATGGGATAACTAACGGCACGTGTTTGGATTGGGGGAGGTGTTTGGTAGTATTATGTACTGGCTAGGGGCATTATGTAAAATATAGATGTACTGTGTAGGACTGTGTGGTAAAAGAGTCTCATGTCAAGAAATTATATATTGTAACAGCATCTGACGCTTAGCAACACTGGCATAGGATAATGGTTTATGCCCACTGGTATTGAGTTGGGTAAGAGTTTGCAGATATTACCTACTACTGGGAACAAATATGGCTTGATTTATCTCACATATTTGAAGGCAACCTCACAATACCAAACATTGGGAAACATTTTTCTTTGTTGCTCTTGTAATGCTGAATAAACTGTTCTCATTTATATTTACTTATTTGGCATAGTCCTTCTTTTCTTGCTGGACTATCCTGCTGGATAAATATGTTCCTTAGCTTTGTTATTTCTGCAGAAGTTACGAGTATTTTAGTGAATGGGAGAAATGCAGTTAGTGTACCAGAAATATCCCACTAATCTTTTTAAGCAAGTCATCTGACATAAGCCTATAGTGCTAACATATGTCTGCAGTACTCCACTATGAGGGTTTTATGGTTGATGTATACATTTTTTTAATACCATATGTATGATCACTGTGAGTGAGTCCCACATACATTTCATTTCCTTGGAGAAAGCACCTACACTTTATTGTATGCCTGGCTCAGTCAGTAAGGCCCACATAATGCTGACAATGGCTGTCTACTCATAAGCTCTCTTAATCCTTCTGAAGCTATTTAAAAGACTCTACAAGGCTGACATTTATTATAGCATCTCATTGTGACTGTTTGCAGTTGTGTACATATGCCTTGAGATTCAGGAAAGGTCACCTTACTGAGAATTCTTATCTCTGAAGGTTTCCTATGTACAATCACATTGAGCAGTCAAAAGACAGGTCTCCCACCATAGCTTTACATAGAGAATAGGATGTGGCACTGAGAATGGCATTTCTGCTAAAGCAGCATACACCCGTGGGGGTGTAGATAATGGTTATCACACATGTGGGGGTGTAGATAATAGTTATCAGGCATGTGACCTCTCCTGTGAATGTCAATATCACCAGAATAATATGGCAGTGTGATTCAGAGAAGCACTCGCTTTAGAATAATGTGGCAGTATGATTCAGAGAAGCACTCGCCTTAGACTAATGTGGCAGTGTGATTCAGAGAAGCACTCGCCTTAGAATAATGTGGCAGAGTGACTCAGAGAAGCACTTGCCTTAGAATAATGTGGCAGTGTGATTCAGAGAAGCACTCACCCTAGAATAATGTGGCAGTGTGACTCAGAGAAGCACTCACCTTAGAATAATGTGGCAGTGTGATTCAGAGAAGCACTCGCTTTAGAATAATGTGGTAGTGTGATTCAGAGAAGTACTCACTTTAGACTAATGTGGCAGTGTGATTCAGAGAAGCACTCGCCTTAGAATAATGCGGCAGTGTGATTCAGAGAAGCACTCGCCTTAGACTAATGTGGCAGTGTGATTCAGAGAAGCACTCACCTTAGAATAATGTGGCAGTGTGACTCAGAGAAGCACTCGCCTTAGAATAATGTGTCAGTGTGATTCAGAGAAGCACTCACCTTAGGAATAATGTGGCAGTGTGATTCAGAGAAGCACTCACCTTAGAATAATGTGGCAGTGTGATTCAGTGAAGCACTCGCCTTAGGAATAATGTGGCAGTGTGATTCCGAGAAGCATTCGCCTTAGAATAATGTGGCAGTGTGATTCAGAGAAGCACCCACCTTAGGAATAATGTGGCAGTGTGATTCAGAGAAGCACTCGCCTTAGTCATTTTTATCACAGAGAATAAGTGATTAGCATAGTTTCATGGTGTACACCAATTCACCACTATTGAATGGTCATGGTTCATACTGTGACTACAGGTCGGAATTACAGAGCTCTGTGTGTAGGTGTGTTTGCTGGGGGGATCAGTTTTGTTGCAGATGGAAGATATAGGAAAGCTGTTTTTATATGTGTCTATGTATCTGTGTGTTTGTGTTTGTGTGCATGTGTGCATGTGTGCATGTGTGCGTGTGGGTGTGTGTGCACATGTGTGCATGTGCATGTGTGTGCGTGTGTGCGTGTGTGTGGGGCTGTGTGTTTGCATGTGATTGCTTGTCTGTGTATGTGTGTGGGTGCGCGTGTGTGTGTGTCTGTGTATGTATGTTTGTGTGTGATTGTTTGTGTATGCATGTGTGTCTGTATGTGTATGCATATGTGTGTGTGTGCGTGTGTGTGTTTGCATTTTGCATGTGTGTGCATTTGTGCGTGAGTCTGTGTGCATGTATGTTAGAAGGTGCCTGTGTAACTGCAATGTGTGGACTGGAAGGACAGTCACTAGTAAGGTCAGGTCTAAAAGTGTGGTGTTGATTTCAAAGACACAGTCATGACCTACTAATGAGATGCCATGGGTTGACTCTGTTGGACTTAATTAATCCAACTTTGTGTCATACCCTACCCACAAGAAGACTCAATGTTCTCTACACTTATTGGCAGCTATCGACATTCTGCATTCCCAGCCTACCTAAGTAACTAAGTTCACTGAAATGTTTATATGGTAAAAAAAAACAATACTCAAGGATACTTTTAAACAACTACTGAACAAAAAATACAATACAAGATACACATAATCATTGTTTCAGTTTGTTTGTATATGAAGGGAAAGTTTCATCAACAATTAAGCAGCATTTATTTCACAATTTCTCTTTTTATTCAAACTCATTTTATTTCCATAACCCATCTGTAGGCTTTGTTTTTTCTGTATCAGTAACAGTTATGCTCTTGTGCTGAAGAACACCATCAGTTGCTTCATGTTTTCAGTGATTAGCGTTTACAAGTATATTAGTGTTCCAGATATATAACAACACAGGCCTGTAATGACAATGGACAGGGTAGCTTCTCTGGAATCTTCCGTGCATTTAACAAAAATTAAACAAATAATGATCAGAATATTGCAAAAAACTCAAAGGGATGATAACCAAAGAAGTTGGAGGACTTCTGTCACTTGTACAATAGTTTTAAATTAAAATTTTCAAAGGGTACATTCATAATACAAGATTCCAAGCAAATGGTTTAGTAGTTCATGAAGAAAGACTAAACAGAGTGCACTGAATCGAGTCCAGGCTTCACAGAACTACCTATGAGATAAAACATATTCATGAAACAAATGTTAATTCATTGGATAAACCAGCTTCATTTATAAACTACAGCTTTACTCTACGTTTAGCTCTGAAGTACTGGTGGAGGTAGTGAGTAAGGGGGATGAAATATGCGGTGACCTTTGACTTGATTCTTTTTTGTTTTGGGGTGAGTACAAGAGACACTTTTTCTCTGCTAACACATTGGGACTTGAGGTATTCAGTGATGTAGGAGCTCAGAAGTGCAATCCTGTTATTTGGACAGGTGCATTAGTATAAAACCGAGCACAGTTGAATGCATTCTCTGTCACTTCACCATTGCATGCACAGCTGGACTAAAATAAATGAGGAAACCATCTGTTTGTCTAAATAAGGGTGCCTCAAGGACCATACCACAAGCAGGGTAAGACCAGCATACACTCCGGTTAATGACAGATGGACCTTTAAAGGCTCAGCAGGGGACAGATGAGGAGGCTGAAGAATCTTGTATGGGAGAGACCACTGCTGGACAGACAACTAAACCTTGAACATGTCTCCATGAATTCCTTTTCCTTATGTATTTATCCATGACTGTTTTCATATAATAATGGTTTGAAAGATATAAAAGTGAGTATCGTAATTTACTGTTTTTGTGTCTGAACAATTGTTTTCTTAATGCAAAGACTTACATTTTCAAGTGTTACACCTCTGATGGTAAGATGAGTACAGTAAAGTCAAAACATTGAAAATACTGCAACATTGTCCCAAAGAACATCAGAATCTCACTTAATGCTGTGATAACATGTTCACTATATTGATTGCAGCACTGGGTTTCAATGCTTCTCACTAGTGGAATATGTAGTGGGGCTTCCTTATGAAGTCATGTAATTGTCAGTGTAGTCTCTAAGTGGTCAAGATCACCACCTGCAGAACAATGCATAAGCTGCATTAACTAAAGTTTTGGTATACTAATGTACTCAAAATGCTAACTACCAAACCCGCAGTGGTATTTTGAGTCGGTAAATGTATTTAGTTGCAGACTTAAGTCGCAGCATTTTGCTTGTTTCCATGAACAGGTCTTAAATGAAGAGTTTTGCATGTTGCAACTTTATAAGCACTATGAAGGTTCCCTTTGTCCATCCTTGGTAAAGCGCCATGTGATGTACCTACCAAGACAAACAGTGACTATCATATCACTCTGCAAATCACCATTTATACTCAGCTAGCCCTTTTCTAAGTCATGTATTAAGAGAAGATGTTCTGAAGAGTAATTGCATATCTTTAATGAATACATTTTCAAGACTGGCAAGTATAATGTAAAATAGAATTGCTCTCCTTTTAGGTTTCCATATTTAATAGCAGAGCATCTTGCCTTTGTCTCAACAATCCACTTGTGTACTTTGAGGACTATGTTTATTGACCCCCTTAAACTGGTGAGCATTTTCATTGACCCTCAACCTTAGTACCCAAAGAAATCTTAGTAAGAATATTCTCAGGCATGTTTCAGTGACATTGATGCCTTTACAACAACAAGCCTACAATGGGAAAAAGAAAATC